>NC_135498.1:54944443-55114443 GCF_052857255.1 Amblyomma americanum | reverse complement strand
TTGACAATAAAAAGCGCACTGAATACCGTTTTTTGGGCAGTTCCGAGAGCGACGCGTAGGCTCAAAGCGGTGCAAGTAGAGGGTTCTATGTGGGCGTTCTGTGGGTTGAAAAAATAGAACGTTTTATTTTTTTTGTTCACTGAAGCAGAAGGATACATAAAAGCGATGCGAGATACAGGCGAGAGATTTATGTAAAGTAATGGGAGTGTCCGGACACTATAATGTGTAAGCGGGAGAAATAGAACTGCTGCGTGATGAGAACCATTGACAATAAAAAGTACACTGAATACCGTTTTCTGGGCAGTTCCGAGAGCGACGCGTAAGCGCAAAGCAGTGCAAGAAGAGTGTCAGAACGAATAAGTTAGTGCCGCTGATTCTCTTCAAAAAGAAAAGGAACTGAAAACAATGGGTGCATACATTACAAAGTGCAGAGGCAGTTTCGCACAAGAACGATTCTCACAAAACGTTATCGCGCACTAGTAGCTCTTGGAACACTTTATTCATGGCGCCTCCCGACCTCCTAATGTGATTACAGAAACGCTTGGTTTGAGCGTGCTCCGCATTGTTCCTTATTTGCGTTTATTATTCTTGAACATTCATATTCTCGCAAGAGAAAAAAAAAATTAAAGGTCTCAAGGCATGACAGATAGTGTCCTCCAGTGCCCGAATTCTCTATCTTAGGGAGTGCACCAAAATTTATTGTTCTCCTTATCTACGCGTAGTGCCCTTCACGGCCCCTGCTCCGCGCGCGAATGCCGACCGAGGTGCGCACCGCTGAAGTGTAGTGCAGTTCGCGCATCGCAGGCTAGGATATGTTTTCGTATGGCACGCTCTATAATCTTAGATAGTGCGATCAGTATGCGCGCCACGCGATGGGTACCAGCAAAGTTATGAACAATGCATTGGTCACCTCGTTCGCGGTGTATTATTTATTCCTCTTTTCACCCGCAATGCAATGCAGCGCATGGCTCCTGCTGGAATGCTTTTGGGGGAGTACGGTATAAAAGTGCAAGAGGGAAGCAGAGGAAATGTTATTCTCTTGTTGGTGAGAAAATCAAAAAATAAATTGCGGGCTACCACACGTACCAGAGTATCGGCAAGCATGGCAGCCTTATGCGCATATAGGCGACCTTTATACTTGTAGATTCCAGGCATCAATATTTCTATCATTTGTAAAAACGACTGATTAAGTCAATACGAAATTTGTCGGATTGTTAGCTGGCAAAGGCACCCGACACCGATAGACCGATCTACAGGCGGACCCGACTCTCGACAGAAACCCACCGGCCCGACCTAAACATTCCCGAAAATATCCAATCTACTGATTAATCGGGAATTAAAAAAATAAATTAGAAAGCAGAAACATTTTACCCGGCTTACTCCTTGTTATATCAACAACCGGTTAAGCGAAACACCCCACAAGATGTCCAACACTGATGCGAATGCTTCGCACATTCTTTGCCGTTCGGACGACGGAGATGTCGAAAGGCCAGGTCCACATTTAGCACGGCATACTCAACCAAGGACACCGTCAACGCAGCTTCTGTTACCACTGCAGGTTCCTCTAGCGAATAAGCGCCATAGCGCAAACGAAACTTCTTTTTCTTTCCGGTGCGTCCCACAGTCGTCCTCAATTGTCCTCAGTCACGTCCACGATCCACATCATCCGGGTGTGACCAGAGATCGCCGCTCCGTCCTCACGCTCCCGTGTGCGGGCTGCTACGATGCATGTCCAATGAGCAGACGACCCAGCACGTACACCTACGTACACCGCTCTATTTCTCTCATTTACCCCCCCCCCCCCCCCCCCACCTCCCCTGAGGACCCAGCACCCAGACCTCGTTTTCGTGTTTATGAAGCGCACCTGTGATCTCCTAATCTCTGTGTCGTAATGTGCGAGCTGGTGGAAGACGTCTTTACGCACGAACCATCGGCACTGTGTTCTAGCTGTTCGCGACCGAGTTCGTGTGTTGCGCCAGAGCACACAAAAGTCAGTGTCAGCTCACAGCCCTGTCACTGTTGCAAAAGAGGACGACTGCGCATATTCGACTTGCGGCGAGCGCATCAGAGAAGTCGCTGCGTGGAGGAGACGCGCCGTCGATTTTGATCATGCGAGACTGCATCCGAGATGAGTCTCGACACCGTGTGCCCGTTTATACTTGGGTGGATCGGGATGCGGATCGGGATGACGACGCTATTGCGAAAGAACAGCCAGATGTGGCATGCGAAGGCGCGTATGCATCTTGCGCTGAGCTGTTTGCTTTCGTCGTTGCGTCCGCCACTGTTTGGTTGTACAGCCGCCGGCACACTCAATGCGAACGACGGACAGCGCCACGAAGCGTTAGCCCATTTACCTTGGTTAGCCGCCAAGTGCGAGATCATGCTCTCATTACGTTTGCGGCAGCACACGATAGGGCACGCAATTGGATTTCAATGCTTTTTCGTCTGTTCCCGATTACCGCGTAGACGGCGTGCTCGTGAGGAGGGTGTTGTTCCGAGGTTCATCCGCAGATGAGGCCTCGCGTGCCCTAGTATCGCATTCAGGTTCTCTCGTCTCGGCAACCCGACATTGAGCGTGAGTTGCCGCAGCTCACGCGACATTGTAGTTTAATCGCAAGGCTGCCAGTCTAACAGAATAAATGTTATGAGCAATGAGCTGTCTTTAAGGCCAAAAAAAGATACAAACGAGCTCGTGCAGATGGTAAGGTTTGATAGCAAATAAATTTGTCGCGTGAAATTGTGTTAGGTTCTTCATCTCTTCGTTCTCCGACAGCTCGAATTGGTTTGTTTATGCAGATACGTACTTCGGCTTGCCGCTTCTTCAGCCTTGCTCTAGAAATCAAAGTCTTGAGCAGGAAAAACGTTAGGGTGCGATCGATTTCAGTTAGTTTTGTAAAGTCCGTGCAATAGAAAAAAGTGTCAATTTGAGACCTGAAAAAAAATCATGCTATAAGTCTAACCTAGAACACAGGTCAAGGATCATTGCAGGGTAAAAAAAATATAGCAACGTTGAACTGCCGCAGGCTTCGGCGTCAGCTGATCTGCAGATTTCGAGGTCTCATTATTCGTGTCACGCAACTGAATCTCATATTTTTGGAGTGAACGTTACTGCAATAATTATTTTGTCACCTAATTTTATTTGGTGCCTTGACAGATCACGCGATAGATCCGTTGGCACAGACCTCTTTCCTTTCTCCAAAGAATGCATTTTCTCTGTTTGAGCGCTACTTTGAATGCGCTTTCCAAATTTCTCTCTGTGTGTTCGTAAACTCCACGTAACCGGTTTTCGCGAAAATTTCAAGGATTTGTACGCGCATGAATGTACCTACGAACCGCACGCTCAATGACGAACGTATCTGGCACGACCAAAATCTCTTGGCTCCTCCGTATCCGATCTCGGGCTCGGCAGCGGAATGGAGTCACTTATTCGTATGCTGCTGTCTCTAGTTTAGGTCGACGCATACTCACATGGTGACTGCAGCCCAAACAGAGTTGATTGCGCGGTAGCGGCGCTCTCTCGTCGTCCCCAGCGTGACGCCGTTGGTCTGTAAATATATCAAGAAGGGGAGAGGAAGGAGGAGGGGAAGGAGGAGGGGGAGCTGGTGTCGCCGATGGTGAAGCCTGCGCATCTCTACATCGGTCAACTATGGCGCCAAAGTAGCCGAGGCCGCTGAGAAGCTTGGTTCGGATCCGGTCGCCGCAGCACGCGCTAGCCTACAGCAGTTTCTAGCGCACCCATACTCCCTCTCACATCTTGTTCGCCGGACATGTGATTGAAGACGCATCTTTTTTTTTCTCGAAACAACGAGAATGCAGGGGAACTTTCCTTTAGGAGAAGGTGCTGCCGAAACCCGGCACTGTTGAGCCTGTGCTGCTGAATAAAATGAAAGGGCTCTTGCCCTCGTTCACGACGCGTCTCCGAACAACCTTTCTTTTTGGCAATAGATTTCAACCTCAAGGACGTCTGCAGCTCATCGGCACGTGCTGTTCTAACCGGAACCAGATCGAGTTGTACGCAGTTCGGCGTTAGTGCGTGTTTCCGCGGTCCGAGGCAAGGATCACTAACGCACAGCGCGCGGAGATGATGGTGCAGTACGTGTCTACGTGTACTTCGGGAGGAAAAACGACGCTAGATAATGCAGCCTGTCTCGTCTAGGGGTGCCCGCCTACCCAGTCCACGCTTCGCAATGGTGATGTAGGGCACTACGGCGGGGGACAAACGCAACAACGATCTTTCCCCGGCGGCTAATTTATCTTCCACTTTTGCTTCTATTCTTTGCATATCTCTCTATTGTGGGACCATCGTAGGCAGTGACGGCAATCAGTGCACACGTCCGTAATGGGAAAAAAAGAATAAGTAATGACACTCACATCGCAAGTGAGAAGGTCACTCCGGCCATTAAGCAGCTGCTGTCATATTAATGTTGACGTCGCCCAGAGTTCCTTGTAAGTTGTTCGCCCCACAGTAGACAGCTCGCATGTCGCCTTATAAATCTTTCACTATAACCAACAGATTGTCTTATTAAGACTGGGCTATGAACACCACGCAGACAAGTTGCTGCGAGGAGCACCACCGGGCGCCTACAATCTCTTGTGAGCTTGTAAGCCGAACTGGACTGGGACAGGCAATAACTTGCGGAAGCATGCGTTTAGATTGGTTGCTCGTGGTTTTGCTTCGCTGGGTGGTCGGTACGTCTGGCGGCGATATTACACTCAGATTAAGCTCTGATCGAGGTTAAGCTGATCTGATCTGTTCGCACCGCAGATGAAAGTTGATGAAGACGACGACGTGCAATGCAGAGCGCGAGAGTGTGCTGCAGTTTAACACGAGCCGTGATCGGCTGCTGCTGTAGCACAGTGCTCTCATGCAGTTGGCAGCGAAACTGATCTGTTTGCACCACCGCGGATTCAAAAACCGAATCGCGTCACTATTACTTTATTTCTGCATAGCCTGTTGCTATGCTAGGTCTGGCCAAGGTCACCCTCAAAGTCAGCCTCCCATTGGCTGCAGCTGGCTCGACACTCCTCAAACTAATCGGAGCTTTGCCAAGTTACTCCGAGGCTTCGCAGAAGATTCCTGGTTGGGTTTTACCGTGCTAAGTAGTGCTTTTCGCACTAAAAACATAGAAGCTTACCAGGATAGCTTCCCTTCCCTCCATTCTTTTAACTGGCAGCAGGAACGGCTTCCTAATCTCAAGCTGACTAATTTCGTGCGGTCGCTCTCTACGTCCAAAGATCGCGGCCTGTTCGCGCCTTTCCATCATGCGTTGACGGCCGCACGCAAACAGCAGATTGCGTCACGTCGAGCTCAAGGTGCTTTTTCGTGCGACGCACTATAGTAGCCAATCTAAGCCCAAAGCGCGGTCGCCTAAGTGCCGTTCGCTTGGGAGTCACCCCTCCTCCGACCTCAGTCAACAAAGAGCGACATTTCCTCCGCGCTAATCGTCCTTGACAGCCACGACGGATGTCACGGATGACGTTGAGCTACTTGCGATGAGAGGCGCTGACTTACGGCAACAAAACACAGGCCACCACCACCGTTAGTTGTTAGGGAAAGGTCCCGCCTTCTTCCCATCGCCTGTGAGATTTCTTGACGACGCCCCTTTTTTGTGTCCGCCCGCCGTCCGTGCGGCAGGCGGTCTTTGATGACTGCACCTGGTGCAGTGCGGAGCGCATTATGCTTTCATGAATCGCCGATAGGGGCCCTCTTTTTTCATATTTGTGATGAAAATGCAATAACCCTCAGCGCCGGATGGCGCCTAAAGCGACGTATGTGTGCTTTGCGATGTCACTGCACGTTAAAACACGCGAGGTTGTCGAAAGTTACCTCGAGCCCTACATCATAGATAGAAAGTTATTTCAAAAACTATTTGAATTACGTGCCTAATTACTTTCTCGAATATAGCAAATATGTAAAAAATGACATTGCCAATTACTGCTTAGAAGAGTAATGCCGTTACATTGAACTTACTTATGGAGCGTAGCTGAAGTTACTTTCCCTTTTTTTCCCCAGTTCCAAGGGGAAGGCTAAGGCCTACGGGCACTCTCTGCATGCGCAGCTTAGCTAGCTTGCTGGCACAGACTTTTCGCGCGTCGCTGCTGCTTTCGAGGTGCCTGACTCGGCAATCTGCAGACCAAATCTCTGCCGGCACGAACAGCTGTGGTGTTATTAAAAAAATTACTGGGGCACTTAAGGAATTTGCGTTCGAGTACTCCGAAAGCATTGCGATTCGTTTTCAATTCTATTCTAATTCTATTAAAATTTTATTGCTATCCTATTGTTTTGTAGTTAGTGCAGTTGTATGTACTAGTACTGACCAAGACTGGTTGACCTTGCATATTTTCCCGCCATTAATGACGTTACAGAACTTCGACCAATCATGAGTTTTGTCACACAAACACTTTTTGGGTGACGCCGGGTCTCGTGTAGTTGAGCCGTCTAATGACTTCGCATTAAAAGCAATTTTGACAGTAATTCATAGCTTTGCTACCAAATTACTCCCGAGAGCAATTCATTGCATAATAAATTACTAGACCACAAAAGTAATCCATTACATGCTAATTCCTGGCAAATGTAATTAAACACCCCAATTTGATGACAGTAATTTTAGTTATTGGCATATCTTCCCTCCGCTACAATTCTTCTTTCTCTCTTTCTCCTTTTGTTCCCTCCTTCCTCGCTTTCCTCACAGCGCAGTTGAGGTGTCCACCGAACGCTTGAGGTTGGCATCCGCAACTACACGTAGGCAATAACTACTACTATGCAAGTAATCCCACTACATTTGCCACTTCCCACTACAATACTACAGCTACTACTACTACTACTACTACTACTACTACTACTACTACTACTACTACTACTACTACTACCACTTGTGTGCGGATCCGGTTCGGTGTCTTGTGCGCGTACTACTACCATTATCACTAATCTTAATAATAGCAATACTGCTAGTTGTAGCGGTGTATTGTCACCCGTTCATTGCCGTTACGACACTAGTATTTACACCGTTTACACGAGCTTACTGACTACTACTACTGCTATTACTGCCTCTAATAATTGCAATAATAATACTGTTAGCAGTAATGCTGTGCTGCTACCTTCTCATTCCCGCGTGCACGTTACCGGACTGGCGCCGCTTACATGAGCTCATTTTTTTTTCCAGACCACTACTACCCCTGCTGCTGCTTCTACCAATACTACTTCTGACAATGATTATAAGTTTTTATGGCGCAAGGGCGTCTATGGCCAAAGAGCGCCATGACACAAGTTAGTCTCGACTTCTCAAGGTGGGGTCAAAGACCCATTTCCCAAACATTTCACCCTAAAGAAGCCGAGCACCAGACCAGGGGAAAGCTTGTACCAATTGTATCACCGGTAGGTACCCGGCGCCACTGGGAATTGAACTTCTACTGCCACTACATTATAGTACTTCTACCGCCACTACTACTAATAATACTACCACCACTACTACAGCTGCTACTGCTACTGCCAATACTGCTACTGTTACTACTGCTATAGTTTTTTACCACCACCCCTACTACTACTGCTACAACTACTGCTAATTCTACCACTTCTACTACTACTACCACTACTACGGCTACCACTACTACTCCCAATACTGCTACTAGTACTACTACTGCTACTCGTGTGTGGTCCCCTTTCGTTGCTGCGTGCACTTAAAGGACGGGAGCCGCTTACAATGAGGTTATTTTTGCTTTTCGGGTGCAAGATCTGGAAGCACCAGCTTAAAAAAGAACAGATGAATTTAGGCTACCACCATCGAAGGAATAAGAGTTAGGCTCAAAGATCAAAGGAAGCAGCCGACAACAGACTGCGCGTCGTTGTCAAAGAGACGAGGCGTCCCGTCCCTTCATATGCTGTGGAGGCCAGTGTCGGCACAAATAAGAGAGCAGCTCCGTGTTTCCGCCGCTCTCTTCCTTCGCGCACGTATCATTTTCTGCGCGCTCACGTTTCACCTCCGCTGTCTGCTAACTGGCACACCCCGCGGTCACCGAGGGAAAGTGGAACCTCGCGAAGAACAAGAAGACGCTGAGCTTGGAGTGTTCCTAGTCTGTTCAGGCGCGCCACTTATCTTCAGCGAAAGGCGGAAGAAGATCACGTCTTGGTCGAATCATAGCAACAGCCGCAACAGGAGTAGCCATGACAGCTGAAGTCCCTGAGGATGCAAGAAACGTCAGTGGCTGAATGCTGCTTGTCCGCTGCACACTGGCGGAGGAACGCCACTTGATGTACCATCACAACCACAAAAAGCAAGGAAAAGGGAACTAGAGGGGGGGGAGGAATTTTATTCTTCCGAATTTCTTGTGTCGTCGTCCCACTTGCTGCCATCTCCTCCCTCAAGGTTGTAAATGGGGCCTAGGCAGCCGCACTCTAAACGGCCGAGATGGATCGAATTTCTTGCCTTCGTGTTCTCATTGCCGTCAGTGGGACGAGTGTGTGCGTCGAATGCCGACTACGAAGTGGAATGACGACGGCTTGGTGTGTACACCGCACTCTTTCCAGACACCGCTGTAACTCGACGAGATGAGAAAGCAGAGCGCACTCAACGAAGAAGCACGTGGTGCTTGGGAAGCATCCGCTGCAGCGATTCCTGTCGTTAAAGGAGCATTCCGTGTCACTGGCTGCGCCCAGCCTTTTTTTTTGTTGTTGTTTCGTGCCTATTTTCTGGCACTGACCGGCGCAGCATCAGCTACTCTTGTCTCAGTATCCAACATCGAATACGGAAAGCGTAGCAGTTGGAGAGTTACAGCCGCACCGTAATAGTGTGCACCGTTCGATAAAAGCCGTCTCTGGCGCTCCGCTGATACTTAGCTTATCCCAAGTGTGACATGTGAAACCAATAGTAAAAAGTGTAGCTTCGAGCCTCTGCTTCTGGAATTGTTACCCGAGTCACTCTTTCACATGTCCAGCGCATGCTTCTTTTAATTAAAAGCCCACTTGAAATTTCCTTTTAGGGCTTTGTTTTAAAAAAAAAAAACACCGGTATAAATACCGAATACCTTTCCTCATCCGCGGGGGCAAAAACGGAGTGTGTTGCGCAGCTTTGCTCTCCTATACTCTAATGCCATTGACAGCCGATGTTTATCAGAGTGTATTATGGGCGATAGGACGTATTACGTCAAAAGACAGCTCGTAATTTGAGGAAAAGTTGAAAATGAAAGGAAAAGGGAAATCGTTGTAAAAAAAATATGCTGCCACCGGCTGGAAGACTTTGACGTAACGAGCGCTAGCTGTTTTGTAGAAATTGTGAGCAGCCGAGTGCTGATGTCACGGCCGCCATGTTAAGTATAACCATAACTAAATATTACCGTAATTAGGCGATATTGGTGTCTAACGTGTTCTAATCATCGAGCCCGTTAATAATATGCCATTAGTTAGATTTTGACGTCATCTGTGAATTATCAGCAAATAAATTTAAGCCTAAAAAAGATTATCAAGGCTGAACCACACAAAAGTGATAAGGCCATACAATGCCAGGACTAAGCAGTTCCAAAAATATTTTTTCCCATGCACAGTCAAACAATGGAATCGCCGGCTTCCTTCGATAGGGTGCTTGACTACTGATCCGGAGTTCCCGGGTTCGAACCCGACCACGGCGGCTGCGTTTTTATGGAGGAAAAACGCTAAGGCGCTCGTGTGCTGTGCGATGTCAGTGCACGTTAAAGATCCCCAGGTGGCCGAAATTATTCCGGAGCACTCCACTACAGCACCTCGTTCTTCCTTTCTTCTTTCACTCCCTCCCTTATCCCTTCCCTTACGGCGCGGTTCAGGTGTCCAACGATATATGAGACAGATACTACGCCATTTTCCTTTCCACAAAAACCATTCATCATTCATTCGATTGTTGAATGTGCTATCATTAATACCTTTGAGCGTTCTTTGAAAACTTACCTTTCGTAACCCTCTCCTGCCTGGGAAGCACTGCTGCCTGCAGTATTTGGAAATAAATAAATAAATAAATAAATAAATAAATAAATAAATAAACAAATAAATAAATAAATAAATAAATAAATACTACTTTATTAGTTAATATTGGTGTTCAACGTTTCTACCTATCCAGATGATTCCAAATATCTCATTCGTTTTATGAGGACCTCATTAATTACTGAGTTATAAGCGATTAAACATAGTCATGTGAGTAGTTAGTTTTGACGTCACACAATCAGTGACCTCACCAATCAATCACTAATTCGACTTGCTAATGACGTAAGCAATCAGTCACCTATTGGGTTGCTATATCGATTTATTATGGGGCCGCCATGTTGAATTCCTCGGTAGCAGACCCCAAGAAATCGAGAAACGTGATGAATAAGAGCTTTTCTTGGCTTTCTTGACTTTTTTGACGTCCTTGACATTTAAGAGCTAAAGTCAAGAACGTCAGATTATTAAAAAGAGTATGACCGATTCGAGACACGTTCGCGCGGTGCGCAACTCAGCTGCTCGTCGATGATAAGAAGCAGACGGCAGACGGCGAGAGGAAATTCGAAGGGAGGTTGTGTGTTGGAAATGGGCTCAGCACGTTTTTCTGTATCGCGTTGGCTTCCCTTCTGAGCGGGAAGAAAAAATTTAGGGCGACCAATTGGATTGGTGCGGAGGGAACGCGATAGCATTTCTTTTCCACTCGCCAATATATTCCAACTCTGATTGTATTCCAATTGAAATCCTATTCCAATTTTTTATTATATTCTAATTTTGATTCGATTCCATATGATTCTGACCTGACTGTGCTTCAATCGTTGTTCAGTTTGTATCCGTAATTACCTCTGTTATTAATTTTTGCTCCGTCAGTCTTAGTCATTTTAACTTAGGCTCCCTAATTCTTAGTCCAGCGTCCCCCTCCTTTCCCCTGCCAGCGGGAAGAATGAGAGGGTGAAGGGGAAAGGGAAAGGTGAAGAAAGGAACCGGAAGAGAAGATACTAATTTGGAAGGTGGCAGGTGTTGCACGTGACCGGTGTGGCTACCTGCCAGAAAGGGGAGTGAGGGGGCGAAGAGGGCTGTGGGCAGGTGGCAGGTGCTTTTGGCTACAACAAGATTTCTATGCTACCGCATAAGAAAAAGGAGCGTAAGTGTAAGCCAGGGGCGAAGAGTACAGTGAAGGGGTGTCGACTGAGGTAGAGCTTCGCATCTGTGGTAGACGCTGTGCTTATAATCTGTCGCCACACTGACCCACGCGAGTTTCCCATCAATATCCGTCCGTAATCTCTGCGCTAAGAAATTAGGCGCAACATCGCCCTTCCCCTCCCCACCCACACATCAGCACTTCTTCATTTGCTTGTCCCCCCCCCCCCCCCCCCCCACCTTTTGTTGTCTTGGGAAAACGTGCGAGAAGCGGCGGAGCCCACCAACGGTTCCGATTGGGAGAACACAATCAAATCGGCTCCATCGCAATGTTAGCGAAGTGACAATCATGCCTTTTTGCCCCGCTTCATCATCGACCGGCATAAAAAAAATGAAGGAAAGATTTAAAGAAATGCCGTCGCAAGCAGAGGGCGCTCCTGGCTCATTCCCTCTACCACGCCACATTCCTGGCTTGACGTGGAAGTGCAGGAGAGAGAAAAATAAGCAAAAGCTGCATTCCCCAAGGTGTGGGCGAACATACGGAACATATATGGTCGCATTCGCGATGAAGAACACGATGAGCCGACTTGCAATAGTGTCATTTCTTTCTTTCCTTCTTTCTTTCTTCCTTTCTTTCTTCCTTTCTTTCTTCCTTTCTTTCTTGTTTTCTTTCCTGCTTTCTTTCTTCCTTTCCTGCTTTCTTTCTTTCTTTCTTTCTTTCTTTCTTTCTTTCTTTCTTTCTTTCTTTCTTTCTTTCTTTCTTTCTTTCTTTCTTTCTTTCTTTCTTTCTTGTCCTTCCTTTTTTCCTTTTTTCTTCCTTTTCATTTTTTTTCCTTTCTGTCTGGCACGAGAGACGCTGCAAGGTTTTGCGCAGTCTGCAGGACGTCAAGTAGAGGTTACACTAACCGGCTTTCTTCCTTCCTACTTTTTCTTCTAATCATCGTTTCTCTAGGAGTCGTAAGATTTTCTTTCGCGCCAAACTCGAGCGAGGGTCTGTTAACGCAAATGCGCGATGTAGTCCTTATTTACTGCGTTTTTGTACGTATCACGTCGACCTTCCTTTTCGTCTCCCTGTGGTAAGTCCGATGGCCCGCACACGTCTCCCTGCATAATGGACAGGGTTGAGAGCTGTTGGAGAAGGATACAGGGACGCTCTGCCTTCTTCCTATGCTTGAGCGAAAGGAGCTGCTGCACGCCGAGGACAGGTGCCGGCGAAACACGCTGTTCCTGTAGTCCGCTGTCGCAGGATGAGTTGTGCACCGCGCCTATTTATTACATTAAATTATTTAAAAACCTACGGGTCGGTTCTCCGGCCTCACGGAAAGCGTTAAATGTTGAATACCCGAATATGAGATCACGTCTCTAGTATGCCACACGCGATGGTCGCCTCTCCTAAAAGCTTGAACACAGCAGGCGTTTTGCCTCGGTAACAAAACTTCTGGTCGTGTGTGTGGATTTGCGATTATCTGGTCGAGGTGGCGTCACGTTTGTGTTTCTTTTCTTTTTTTTGAGAATCGACCATCCATTTGCACTGACAGTCCCTCTTTTTCGAGCAGGTACAAGCGTGCAGCAATTCGCCTGCCCGATGTAAAACAATACTAGTGCCCTTTTGTTTATCCAACTGTTGACCTTGTCAGTCTTGACTCGTACGCCCGTCACACTGGAGCCTTGAAGTACACAGCGTTTCCACAGAAGTGGCTGTGCATAAATGAAATATCAAAACTTGAAAGCGCTTCTCAGTAGGGGAACACTAGTTGAGCTTCAAGCATGGTTTGCTGCGTGTTAGATGTCTGAAATGGACATTTAAACGGAGCAATTTAGTAAATTCCAGTTGAAGAAAAATGCCGTCGAATGTGCCACTGACCTTCAGGCGAGATACAATTCTGCTCTGCCTGGAGGATGTGTCGCAATGTGAAATTCGCCGGAGGACAGGAAAGTCAATGAGTTCGTCAATAGGGTAATTCAAGCCTACAGTGTCGGATACGGTGGTCTCAGTGACGATGCACGCCCAGGTTGTGAGCGTTTCACTTATATTGCTGCTGACCTACAGATTGCTGCAGCTACCATCATCGATTCATTCCAGAGCTCGAGGAAAATCAGGGGTTCCATTGGACTAAACATCAGCGTATGCACAATTAGGAATCGTCTCCAAGAAGCTGGATTAAGCGAATGCGTGGTGGCGCAGAAACTGTATTTAACTGCAGCAGAGAAGGCACAGCGCCTGGCAGTTGCTCGAGCCCGCGAGAAGTGGAAGACCGACGATTCGCGGGAAGTTGTCTTCATCGATGAGTCGACATTCTTCACAAAATATGACCAGCGGCGCGCGTCTGACGTTCCTTCAATTAGGTATTCGCTAACATTATTAATTTATGTAAATTGTCTGCTAAAGTATGTCGCTTTAACTCGCAGGTAGCAACGTGTAAATAAAAGCATGAAAGTTGAGTTTGACCTTTTCCATAGTTATTTATAGGGAGCTATTATAGATGCGCAAAGTGCAATGTGTTCATTTTCTTGCCTCGTGCCCTGTGAAACTATGCTTTGAGTTTGGTGCATTTTCAATCATATACTGTGTGGCCGCTGATAACTTTCGAATGTTTCCTTCGTTAATCAGGTACCTGCCTGGGTCCACATCGCATTTAATCAGCAGTGGCCGCTGTTCAGTGGAGGTGTGAGTCGCGATCAACGCAGAAGGCTATTGTGATGGGCTAGAGCACATCTGCTCCCGTGTGTGTCGGACTGGCCTTTAAGATATCAATACTGCTTGCTCCAAAATGACTGTGCGCACTACACAGGTCGTGAAAGCTCTCCTTGAGACACGAGCTGTGCAGCCATTAGATTGGACACCAAAGGGTTCTGATCTAAATATAATCGAAGACATATGGTGCACGATTAAGTCCAGTCTAGCTCGTATGAACCAGAGCACAAATGCAGACAGCCTTTTGGAGACAATTCCAAACGAGTGGGAAAACTTGCGCGAACTTGATACGTTGACACTTTGTGTGAGTGTTTGCCTCAGCTCATGGCTCATGTTATCTAAGTGACTTGGGACTTCACCGGCTATTAATGCTTTGATATTGCTCTAAACTAGCTATCGCGATATATTTTTTGTTTCCATCCGGTATATCATTCCATCTCGCATGTTTCCTATTCGCAATATTCTTTACTTCTGTTTCTCCGGTGGTAATAAAGCCCATTTGTCTTGAAGTCTCTGCACGGCTCTTCCATCCATTTTTATGAACAAGTCAATCCTGCCAATCAACTTGCTATTCTATAATATTACGCTACACTGAGCCAAGCTAAACGCTGAATATATTTTGCCGTTCGATCCACGTATTATGAAATTCCCTAGCACGAAGAAATCACCGCCAAGTGAAGCGCGAACCATGGTGGGCGCACACATTGCGTGTGATCGCATATCTCGGGAACCAGGGAGCATGGCACGCTAAAGGCCATTTCTTTCGGCACGATGATTGCCAGCGATAATTACTTGCATGAAATATTAAAAGCACCTCTGGTCAGCAATTCTGGAAGCCTTGCGGCTTCTCACGGGCAAGCTTCAGAACTGCGGGGTGGGTCCGCTGGTAGTACCACCCACCCCCTAGCTATATGCGGCGCACCTGCCGCTATACCACACTGCAGCTTTGCCGCAGCTTCCGTACTTGGAATCACATTTGGTGCACATGTACATGCCAGTAGTAGACGTGAATAATACAGTACGTGAGTACACATCGGTCATATACATATCAGTAGCCCGTGTGAGTAGTACAGTACGTAAGTGCAGTACAAATCATCATCCCAGGTCACTGTACAATACGCGAGTGTATCTGAGTGAAGAACTCAAGTATAGACGTTGAGTGACAACGCTGTTTGCACAGAAGCCCATACGTTCAAAATATGGAGGCTTATGGTGCTTACCCCGCACCGTCTTGGAATGGGAAGGTGAACTAAACTATGACGTCATAACTAAAAAGCAAAAAAGGTGATGTCATAACCACCAGTTTTTGGGCGGCAAACATAAATCTTCGATCGCCTCAAAGGTCCTTTGGACACACGAGAGAAGGGGAAGCAAGAAGACATGACGAGTGCCGACTACAAAGTAATTTTTCGGTAATCAGTGATCTTGTCTTTTTCGTTTGCTTTCGCCTCATTTGTCACGCTCGATTTCGAGGTGGTAATGCACCTTCAGGGCAGCTCTTTCTCTAAATGCCCGAGATGTAGTACATCTTTTTTCGCCACTTCTACACGAGGTCTCGGACTGCTGCTTCCACGCCCTCGGTTCTTTCTTGAACAGATTCCATACGGAAACGCATTTCATTCTCATTCAAGAAGAGAGCCGAAGAAAACCTCGATCCCGCTCAACCTTGACGGTCTCACGCCAGGAGCGGCTGAGTGAGGCGCGGGAATCGATAGGCGCGAGCGGCAGTGGCGAGCCGAATGAAAAATGGGTGCTCGAGCAGAGACGAAAGTTAGCGCGACGAGGCCATTGTTTGTCGAGACGTGGTTTTTTTGCCACCGTAGCAAGGTCACGCACTGCGTGAGACAGATGCGATGCGTGCACCACCGATTGGGCGAGAGTTCAGGCGGTCGCTGAACACACTGTAGGCGCATTCGCGATGCGCTTCAGCCTGCCGCCTGCGCGGACCGGGCCGCGCGGTGTCCCGCGGGACGGCGGCCTACAGCTCTCCCTTCCGCAGAATGGCCCGAGTGACGAGCTGTCAGCGAGCGCGCAACGCTACCGCGGCCTGGCTTTCGCCTGGTGTGGTGGCGCCTCTGCGATAACCGAGCGGCGTCTCGCATGGCTAGTCTGGAGGCGCATGGCACACAAAGCCAGGGGCAGGCTACAGGCCCTGCTTCTCAATGGGAATGTTCGGCTGATAACATACCACTCTCTGCATACAATCGCACATTTACTTGCACATCTTCTGTTGCTTTGTTTTAGAGGCACTTCATCATGTGGCGCACCCTGTTTCCGCAGTGCAAGCTGCAATAAGGCAAAGTGGCCAGTTTCGCAACTGCTGGCTTCCGCGCAGGTACAGAGCAAGAGAAGATTGATCCTTGAGCTTCCTCCGCAGCTTACTTTCTCCCCGTGTTCTAGTATCCCTGAGAACTCTGGGTACTCTGCTAAAGATGGGTAGGCCGAAGAGAATTTATCTAGAGCTCAGTTGACACCGTACTGGTCGCTGGTGTGTTTGTCCTCCCATCAGCCCCCAAAGCATGTGGATCGCAGTGAAGAGCATGCATGGTTTTTTCAGTGCACGCTGTTCACATGAGGCGGGCGTTATTGGTTAGCCAATACATCAAGATGAGCTGGAAGAAGATGAAGAAATTCGCGATTTCATTGTGAAGATTCAATTTAAGCACGAATTGCGTTGCAGAAACGGCGCAGCGCATTCCAGGAGACTCACAGGTGGTGGCAAGCGCACCCGAGTCTAGTCTTGCAGCTTCTGTCATCAGCGGCTTTTATTTCCTTTACTTTTCACAGCAACCGGCAGTGCGCTTGGCTGCCTTAGCCGCTTTTGGTGCGTGGTGACTCACATGACCAGCGCCAGCCTCCGAAGAGGAGGTCCCAGCGTTCAGTGTGGCCTACGTTGGCGTCGCCTCTTCATAAACACTCGTCCACGTTGTTCACTCGGGGGTCTCTACAGTTCCTTTAGTCTCATTGTTTTCAAACACTTTTTTTTTTCGTACTGGGCAAAGCGTTCAACTTTCTCGTGGCGTTAGGAAGTTCCCCGTCTGTTTATATCTCCATAATACTCGCTCGCTCTCTCTTCTGCAGAACTCGCCGCGAAGGCTTAGTGATTAGGACACTCAGCTTCTTAGCCTTTTAGCATGGGTAAAGCCTTAGATAGGGTTCATTGGAAAGGGCACAGTGGAAGCCTGACAACGAGCACTGCTATGTGCAGTGCGAAGGCATGACAGATGACGAAGATGACGATTCGCAGCCGCTCTGTTTTGTGTCGCCGCTGGTTAGAATTTCCCTGGGACACCTTACGGCTGCCAGTACAGTAAAAAAAAATATTTCTGCGCTCTATCACTCTGGCAGAAAAGTTCCAAATATTACTGACAAGTTCTGCTTCATGATCTTTTTTCAGTTTCGGACGTTGTTCACCTGGGCCGTCCTAAAATGTCAGCTACAAGGATTTCATGCTTAGCAACCATATGACTCAATAAAAATTAAGCCAGGGCGAGTGAAATGGTAAAAAAAAACACAAAGACACCTGATTCCAATATTTGTTGGCAATAAGACCGCATTCGAAGTCATGGACGCCTTTTCCGTAAATGACTGGTGTGGCGTATTAAACCCTGGTTGCTCTTTCTGAGCTCTTCCCGGCCACGGTAGCCAGGTGGAGGCATCACACAGGCAAACCTGGTGTGGTGACGTCACTGGCGATCTGGTGACGTCAGTTCCCTCAAATCAATGGGATTGTTGCGCTCTGGCGCCGTTTCTGATGGCATCACTGCCCGCCGGCCAAACAGGATTTTTTTGTATGACGCTGGCCGGCTCTGGGTTTGCTCCTGGGAGGGTTCTACGCCATCGAAGAAAAAAAAAAAGCTTGCCCCGGACGTGCAGTGGAGGCTCATGCTTTCCTAGCCCCTTCTGCCGCCCGACAGAAGCTCGGTCTGCGCTTCTCGCTAGGGAGCCCCTACCTGAGAGTTAACCCGGCGCTCCTGGCTTAATGGGTAGCGCCTTGTAGCGTCGAGCTTCTTCAGCAATTCTTTTGCATTGGTCCAGGTTTTCTACGAGAGAGAAAGAACATGAAAGCATGGAAGAGAGTGAGAGAGAGAGGAGTGGTAGGGGAAAGGCAGGTAGGCTAACCCAAAGAATGTTCCAGTTGACTGCCCTGCACTGGGGATGAGGGGGCCGTAAAGAAAGGATGAGAAGGTTAACTAGGAACAGGTAGGCACTGGTTTGCTACACAGCATGGCAGCGAAGGAACAGGGGGATTTAAAGCGGAGAGAAAAAGAGTGCTGAGTATTGAAAGCAAGTAAGGAGTTTGCTTACGGCAAAATCATAGCTTATCGCGAAGGCACGGCGCTCTCAAGAAACGTAACAATGCCTGACAGGCGTTTAAAGACGACGATCGCTGCAGTCGCCGTATTCGAAAATTTTCATCTCGTCAGAGAGCGGGAATTGCACGGCGTAGTCGCACGGCGTAGTACACGGCGTAGTGCACGGCGTAGTCGCCGTCTTTTCCTTGAAGTGGGAATCCACGAACGAGCGCTTAAGAGCTGCGCTCTAAAAGAAAGAATTAAATAATGAAAGAAACAAACAGAAAGGAAGAAATAGGATATGTAAATATGCATGAGTGGTGTTGAAATCTGCGCGAATCGTGAAGTACTTCATCCTGTTGAAGAACAAGGAACAGCTAACTTTCTATACAGACACGTTGTTGTCGTACATAAAAGCTGCGGCAAGAAATTCCTCGAGAAATTCGTTGCTAAAATATCTAATTTTCTTGCCCCTTCTCAGTTTGTAATGCCAAAGCTGTAAGCAGGGGATATCTTGCGGTCGTTTGTATTGCAAGCATATATTTTCCTACCACGGAGTTAAAATTCTTTTAAACTCATTTCTAGCAAACTCTCTTAAACGGCAGGGTGAGTTCCCCAAGTCCCATTGTCGACTACGCATATTAAATATACGTAATACTTCCTGTTGGCAACGGAAGCATGTTTCCGCCTTAAAACATAGCAACTTGATGCAGTTATCAAAGGAAGGAGACTTGAAAACACGAAAGTGGCGGTATTGAGCATAACAATTAAGGAGATTGAAACCTCGGTTAAGATCTGGGTAACAGCAAGAACTGCTCATCTTGAAGAGTGACACTGTTTCCGTTGCTAACCGTATTATTCCGTATTTTTTATGATAAAATCCGCTCCAGGAATTGGGCAATCAACCTTGCCTTTATGAGAGAGTGCGCTAGAGGAATATGTATTTGCTTCTTGCTCCCTGATAGGGTAGTTCGTGTTTATAGTGCAGAAGCACAAGCGCGGTCCAAGCCGCGTGGCGCCGTCTGCTTAATTAAAGTCAAGCGCGCAATATACGCTTTGTGGTGAAGCAAATCATGTAAAGGCAGTTTTTTTTCTTTAGCCAAACCAACACTATGGTGGTCGCCATTAAACCTGAAAACCCGTGCTATGAAGTTTAAGCCACAGAGCCATCTCCTTTGATCGAAACAAACTCTCCCAGAGACATACTTATGAGCGGCACATATTGCTAACGTAGGTGAAGCTTTTGCTACTGTTTAGACAGTAAATATATAAGACACACGTCTAGTGCGTACTGGTGAAACTCGATCATTTCCTAAAATCGTCCTTGACAGTGGCCAGGTCCTGAGCTTTCGGAAGCAGTGATCCGAGTGTGTGTCTTACGTTTCAAGAAACGTTTAGCTAAGCGAGAATCTGAGCCGAATGGGCTCGCATAAGCAGAAGCTTTGTCACGCACGTCGCTCGCTGCGCTCAGCACCTTGCTTGCCAGCGACACCATACAACTCGCTTTTGCGTTGTGCTCAGGCTTGGTGCGTTTTACTTGTCTCTCTCTTAGCCATCGCCTCTGTTGTAGAAGCTTCGCGCCTCGCTCGAGCGGTCGCGGTCAGCGGAACGTAGCCAACCGGAACAGAACCCGCTACGCTGACCTGTCCGACGTGACTAAATGAACGCGCGGCACGGCTGATAACATTACTGTTTGGCACGGCCTGTTTCCTTTTCTGACACACCGCGACACCTACTCTGCGGATTTCTGCTCACTGCTTGATTCAGCCCCCTCCTTAACCTCTCCTCCTGCACTAAGAGAAATTGTCCCCTGATGCACCTTGTTAAGTTAAACGTCACTTAAGTGCGCTAGCACGTTTGCGGTTTGCTGCTTAGGGGCTTTCAGGTGGATCGATGTTGTGGAAATGCTACAGCATTCGCCTCAGCGTCTACTGCTGCCCGTATTTGCTTCTTTTCAGCAATTTCGACCGCCCATTTTAGACGCATTTAATTTTTCTGAGCCATCTGGAGTTAATTTGCAATTTTTCTGAGTCATTTTGAGGGGCCTCTACGTCCTCTCCGCTATGAGTGGAGAGAGGGATTCCCCTCTCTCTACTTTGATAGGTGGCAGAGAGTTGGTACATTCCAAATTAAACTTTATTTTTTTTTTAAGTTACGAAGATTGGGTGTCGACCTAGTTGATGGATCGAACAAGTTGGGAGTAAGCATGGTAATAAGATCTCAGCTTATATTAGTGACAGTCTTAAAATTCATGAACGATCGATGTAAGAGATCTGTTGATGCCCGCGGCGTTGTTAGGACTATCCATCCTTTTGTTGCTGCCCCGGCGCCTCGAAGCGGCGATCTTCTCGTTAACCCCCGTTGTGTTTGTCGGGAAGGAGCGCACAAAGCGAGGCAGGCGGACGATTACCAGCCTAGGCTGCGACACAGTTAGAGGGAAGAATGGGGGCACGTTTTCCCGGAACTGCCCGAAGTTCCCATTTTGCGGGAACGATGCGGCTGGGCGCGGAGACACGGGCAGGGTCAACAACACCGGACGAGACGTGTTCGGGCGCTCGCTCTTTACTGGGAGCATTTGAGCGTAGCACGGACGCGTCTAGCAGGCTCGGTAACGGCGCCAACGCCCGAGGACGTCGTATGCCAGCAGCTCTCGGGAAGCGGGCTGGCATAACTAAACGCAGCCGGACAAAAGGGATGCCGCCGCACGTTCAAAGGCAGCAACCACATGGTTGGCGCCACTTTACGGATTTCGGGGGACGCCTGTCAACAGTCGTCATGAAGATGAGTAGTTAGGAACACGATTCAACGCTCTCGCTTGTTACTCGCGGCGGTAGCGGCTTGGTTGAGACCGACAATTGTCCTACCTTGTTCCCGCTTATCTGCCTTGCTCCCGGTAATCAGTAATAATAATAATAATAATAATTGGTTTTTTTGGCGGAAAGGAAATGGCGCAGTATCTCTCCCATATATCGTTGGACACCTGAACCGCGCCGTAAAGAAATGGATAAAGGAGGGAGTGAAAGAAGAAAGGAAGTAATAGGCGCCGTAGTGGAGGGCTCCGGAATAATTTCGACCACCTGGTGATCTTTAACGTGTACTGACATCGCACAGCACACGGGCGCCTTAGCGCTTTTCATCCATAAAAACGCAGCCGCCGCGGTCGGGTTCGAACCCGGGAACTCCGGATCAGCAGTGGAGCGCCCTAACAGCTGAGCCACCGCGGCGGGTACAAAATGATGTTTAAACACATTAATCCAACCTAAGATATTGACCAACCTGATCTTATTTTTAAATCGCTCAGTATCTTTCTGCGGCTTATTCATCCTTGTACGTTGTACGAAGAAAAATAAAATGTGATTTTATTTTATACTATTCCTTCCAAGCTTGAGCTCCTGAACCGCGATGGCAAACACTTGCGTGTCAGTAGGAACAACCCCACCCGCATTCCAGAATACGTCGCGCACTGGAATATGCTGCGCCGCGCATTACCTACACTCATTCGCCGTTCCTTTCTTTCCTCAGCGTTAGCTGCAGCGGGACGAAGCATCCAGCGCGGAGTATTCGCTAATGATGGCCCGCATATCCCCCGCCCTCTGCTGCGGTCCTCAGCCGTCCTGTCGGGCGTGAAAGTTTCGCTCGAAAGACGAAGAGAGGTCACTGGGCACTGTGAGGACAAGTGAAGGGCGGTGAACCATCCAGCCGTAGTCGCCCTCCAACCAAGCGTCGATCGAAGCGCCGAGACGGCGGAGCGGAATGAGAGGAGGAGAAAAGATCTGCGGGCGAGCTGCTGCCACATCCGCCGGTGTTTTTTTTTTTTTTCGGCCCGTTTTTCTGGTCTGAATACGGGATCCTTCTTAACAATCCATTAGGGGCGCTCCGACGCCCCAGCTTGCACTGGCGCCGCGAAGAAAGTGCACATGTTAGCGGCAGCCGCCGCAAACAACGCCGACGAACTTCCTGGTCGCAGCAGCGCACGGGCTGGGATCACGAACAAGTTTTCATGTTTGCTGTCCAAGTGTCATTTATCTCTATGAACGGGGAGAGAGACACAGAGTAAGAGAAGGCCCTGAAGTCTGCGACTGGAGAAAAGCAAAAACAAAATAATCAGGATTTGCCTTTGCTGGATAAGTCGCACAAATCAGCGAAGGCTACTTGTCGTTGCTACTGGTGCTGCTGTTTCGCTTGTTTTGAGCGACACGAGCAGCATGAAAGTGAGAGCATCGTTATGACGGTAATGTAATGCTTACGATTTGTTGTCGCTAAGTGTTGTTTGTTTAGTCGTTAAAAAACTGGTTTGTGACTGGTCAAGTGTTTGCCGATGTACGCGACACCGTTGATCAGGTGGTATATCGCGAAAACAAGGTCCAGGCAAGCGCCGCGTTTAGTGAAAGGCACGTGCTCGTCGGTCAGGACACGTAATCCAAACAACCACCACTACCACCCAGCCGACGTCAACCATGCTTCAGTGTGCACTGACGCGCAAAGGCCTCCTCGTCATCCATATATGGCGCGCAGAACGACAGCGTTATGTCACAAGCGTTGCTTATATAACCTCGGAACGAGAACTGGCTGTGTAACGGTTTAGCAGAGCCACCTGGCGGCTAAGCATTCTCTACAGCGTCGTCGCGTGTTAGGCGGACGCATCGCACTCTCGATTCAACAGAACAAAGAATGTGGAAACGCAATCTAAGGTTAAGTAGTTTTGCGACGCCATTTCGTGCTAAGTGGGCTAAGCTGGATGACGCAACGCTACTGTCTTGCTAAATAGTAGTTTGCTTTCAGAAGTCCCCACCTTTCTGTATGAAGAAACTTCAGCTTGATAGCTGCATTGCGCTATACTTCCGGTCCCTACACATGCATCATTTTAGGCACGCCTTCAAAACGCAACCGCAGGATGGATGGGAGGACTTTCTCTGTCTTTCTGCGGTGATACAGACTAGTAGGCCTTCGTCATAAGAGCCAGGGCAGTAGCCTTCGCCAAAGGAGTTCCAGACTAAGGATCCCGCCCGTCAAGACCTGCTAAAAGTGTCAATAAATCATTTTTACCGCAACCACCGCAGGTTCCGTATCCTCTAGAACGTCAACTTAGCTAACAAGTTTCTGGCGGCAAATGGGAATATAGTCATTGCCCACCCGGTGACACAGACAGTAATTATGCGAAGAACTTTTATTTCTGCCCGCAGAAATACATCAATTGATGCCATACTTGAAGAAACTGACTTTTCTAAGTTATTCATCAATCCTAGGTTAAATTATCGGCGTCCAGAGATGCAGTAGGTCTGCTTAAAAATAAATTGATAAAAAAGCTAGTACTAACGACCCTCAGGACACAACAGCCTAAAACGCCTTTGGTTAATGCAGCATTGCCAGATGATGGTCCACTTTTGAATGCTACTCTTGATTCATTCTTCGCGTCTCGGTATTTGCACCCATTTTTATTTCCTGAGACGTTCAGAAATCATCTGAATTAGCTAAATTTAAGGACGCTGTCATTGTTTTTTTAACAAGTCTTCCAGTTTCTTACATTTATGCATTGACGGGTCAGTTCATTTAGGCTTTCAATGCTTGGACATTGCACGGTTAAATCTGACAGGCTCAGAGACCTGGCTGTTTGAATCCAATGTCGCGGGATACAGGTTTCTTATTGCTGCCGGAGGTGCCATGTGAAATATTCTACGTGGTATGTGATGGACAAATGAACATCGAGTTGTCCAAATTAATCCGGAGTCCTCCACCACTAGGGGACTGTCATAGCCTATTTAGGATCTGTTTGAGACCGTAGTGACTTACGGTTCAAGTCATCCTTTCTTACTTGGAAGCAGACGACTGTTACTTAGTTTCTTCTTACAAAGACAATTCGAAGCTACTTTAATTGCTCATACTCGCGGCAATGAATATGTCCGGTGTTCCTTACATCGAGCAAAGCCTTAACTGTCTCATCAGTGCGCGCAGGATTTGTGAGTCCTCGGACACTGTCCGCCTGACCTGTGAATGTAATGACGTCACCAGCGCTGTGAATAAATGAAAACCGAGGTCTAGGCCGGGAATCGAACCAGGACCTTTGGCATTCGAGACGGAGAGGCTTCCACTCCGCCACGACGGCTTTTTATGGCGGCAGCAAGGCTCTCGCCTTGACGCCCGTCAGGTGACTAAAGGGCTTCCCTATTTTTTTTTTAAACATAAAAGGCGGAGTGCATGCGAAGATGTTCTTAACAAATATGTATATACGAGAGGCGTTCAATAAAGAGTTTCTCTGACTCACTTCTATTTATTGCAGGATACTGATACTGCGCATGTGTAATGACTTAAAGTCACTATAGGTCACGTGACAATGTGCAACTCTGAGCTATTAACGGACTTCCTTTTACAGGTACTGAAGTGGTGTGATGTGCGATGATGGATGCAGTGGAATACAGAGCATGCAGTCATCAAGTTTCTGTACTTGAAAGGCCGTACTCCAAGGGAGACGTTCGATGAGATAAAAGAGGTGCATAGGGAGGATTCCCCATCATATGATATAGTGAATATCTGACATCGTCAATTCAAATGTGGTCGGACTTCGGTGGAAAGGGTTCCGATTGCAGGGCTACCCCACTCCACTGTCGATGAACGCACTATCCAGCAATTGGAGGCCGCCATTTTGAAAAATCGCCGCGTAATCGTTCAAGACCTAGACAAAAATGTGAAGATTAGCGTGGGGTCCGTGGAAAAGATCGTTCAGGACAAACTTCATATGCGTAAGGTATCCGCTCGCTGGGTTCCCCGGCTGCTCACACCTTTCCAAAAGCAGGAACGAGTCGAATGCTCCCAGGCTCTTTTGACCATGTGTCATGGAAATAAGGAGGACTTTTTCAACAGACTGATTACAAAGGATGAAAGCTGGGTCCATCACTATGATCCGGAAACTTAAGTCCAGTCGATGCAATGGGAGCACTTGGACTCACGGCCTCCAACGATGCACGCGCCCAGCTCTCGGCGGGCAAGGCCATGCTCTCAGCCTTTTGGGACTAGCACTGAGCAGTCTTGATGGATTTCCTAGCAAAGGGTGCCACGATTACTGTGGCATACTATGCGTCACTGCTGTGGATTTGCGGGAGGCTATCAAAAGCAAGAGGCGTGGCATGCTCACCAAAGGTGTCCACCTTCTGCAAGACAATGCCCAGTTCACAACTCACATGTTGCCAGATGGAAGCACGCTGCTGCGGCTATGAAATTCTACCGCATCCCCCCTATTCAACCGGCCTCGCACCATTGGACTTCCACCTGTTTCCAACAATGAAGTCGTAATTGAAGGGCAAGCATTTTCCAGATGATGAGACTCTGATTTCTGAAGTCACAACATGGCTTTTGGGGCAACCTGTCGACTTCTACAAGCGAGGTGTTTACAGTTACATAAAAAGATGGAAGAAGTGTGTGTCTCTAGGTGGAACGTTTGTAGAGGACTAATAAATTTTCAAAGTTTCGTTGCTCTCCGTCCAGTGGAAGTGGATCAGGGGAAGACTTTATTGAACGCCCCTCTTATATTTCTCAGCCTGTGCTATCGTACAATAGGCTAGTTAAGCATTAACTTTTGCGTGGGTTAAGGTAAACGCCCAAACAAAAATCCACAACGAAACGAATTTCCCGGTCAACTAAAAAGACACCAAATGCTACAAAAACTGAAGCATTCAGTAACTAGCTGCACAGCCTGATAGGGAAAGTACCAAAAGACACGACGTGCCCACGCGAACACCAGCAAACCAAAAGTAAAACAAAAATTTAGTATGCACATGTGCTTAAAGGCCACAGCACATCCAAACATAAGAAAAAGCAGCACACTATACAAGCAGGATGTGACACAATGCCCAACAGTAGCTTTTCCATTTGCACCTTTTGTTTACCCATAATTTTTCTCCTCTTTTCTCCTCTTTGTCGGGACACGCAGTTAATAGCACATCCCGGGACGAGCGTGACGCGCACGGTGACGACGTGCGTTTCGGCGCCCAGGAGAGGCGAGCCGGCCCGCCGGGTGGGCGCCATCTGCCGGCGCCACCTTTTGTCAACGATGCAGCGTTATGAGCTCATTGCCGACTCGGCACGTTCAATGCACTGCCTGCAATGCCTAATCCTCACGCTCCCGGACAAACTCAGAAACGAGTTCTCATGGCAACTGAAGCGGCAACACTAAATTCTCCGCTCTCTCGCCCCCTCTTCTTTCGTACTCGACATTAGCATGACGCGGGGGAAATTATCGGTCTTTCGTTTGGCAACAGAATAAGGTCGTGCAGGGCGTGCATGCATAGATGCGAATTGAGAAAGAAAAAGAGAGAGAAATGTAATTCAAGATAGCTAGGCGGGAAAGAGTGGAAGAGAGAAGCCTCTTCCTTAACGAGAAAGTCTTGACGGCATGGGTCATTACCCAATTAGCCCATCGCCGCTACGGCGGTGCGGATTATCATTTCCTCGGTACTTTTCAGCCATGTTCGTTTACTAAGAGAGGCCCTATTACACTGACGCTTTCGCTGACGTTCGTTCGGGTGAATGGTTCGTCCGCATCGAGCCGCGCTCGACTAATTTACCCCAAGCACTAATTATGCCTCTTCCTGCCGCACGCTGACTCAACTGATGCCTCGAGATCAACCTTGCAAAGTATACTTTTTCTTGGTCAGAATCATCGGTATATTGACGTTTTAATCTCCCTACAGATCAGTCTCGCGCTTCAAATAACTGCTGATTATAAAACTGAAATTTAGTTTGAAGTATCCTAGTAACTATTTTTACTCACCCACATGCAAGTTCGTGCCTAAAGTCGCTATTTTTAGTTTATTTCGTGTGGGAGGGCTCCTCAACAGGGCTTCATCCAATTTCTTATCTGAAACCAGGCTAGTTTGGGACTATATCTGTTTGCAAAGTTTCCAGAGAAGCTAACCGTAGTATACGGTTTGCTATACCTTCAGCTAATGTGTACTTCAACCCGTTTCTCGAACGGTTTCGTGTGTTTTAACAAGAAGAGGCACTTCCACATGGCATACAGTTTAAATCGAGACCAATTTAAATGTATGCAAAGCGAATAAGTATGCATATGTTAAGCTTAATGCGTTCAGAACAAGCCCCTAAGGAGGAGGAAATTCGCTTCAAGGAGAAATTACTCATTCGCAGGTGGCCTCGCTCTGAGGAGTGCTAGCCGTCTGGGTTAGTTTAGTTGGTAAAGCGAGTGGCTCGGAAAGGCACTGGCTTCGGGCTGGAGCCACGGGCTGGGACGAATTTCGCAACTGCGAAGATTCTGAGGAAACTGCGCAGCTATCTTCTGTATCCACATGGCCGAGCTAGGCGGTTGGTTAATAATAATTACTTTTTGAATATGTTTCTCTTAACTCAACGACATCAACATTAGCGCTCGCGGAAACCATGTTATAAAGCGTTGTCAAGTTAAAGATTGTAATTTATTTTTTCTAAGTGCTTAAAAAGAATCTTTCTGCTATCTCCAGGAAGACCAATAGAATAGCACGGTAACTATCCAAGCATCACCGCAGCCGTTACTGCGCTCAGGTTTCTCTGGTTTCTATCTCTAAATCATTGGGAAATCTATTTTCTGGCGCTGGAATTATATGAGTTATATTATACAGCGAGTGTAAGTTTGCTCTTGCATTATTTTACAAATGCTTTCTCTTCGTAGCGTCTCTGGTGGTGGCAGACACTGTCACCATAGCGCACTCTGGTGCTGCCGGCACGGATAGCGTCAGTAAAAGAAGGCCCGGTTTTTGCACCTCCTCTGATCATTCTTTCTCGAAAGCTAAGCAAAGGAGCATTTTACCTTCGTGTACATGATAGAAAGGAAATGTTAAGGAACGTTATAATCACTTTTTTTTTGCGAACTTCTGTCGATGTGCCTTGAAAACTTTAAGCTTGCCAAGGAACCAAATATTAACGACCAGTTTGGCAGTTGGAGGAATGAGTTACGCAGGCGTTAGCTCTTTGTTCAGTACGGAAAAACCAATCTCGAAATAAGGATTTAGTTCAAAGCGATGAAGTGCTGGAACGACAGCACTACGATGATTTGAAAATACATTACAAAATAAAAAATACAAAATAAGCGCCCGTGGCAGTGTGCGTGTTTCTCTGGCGAGCAAAAGTGTTCTGCGCCCCACTGCCATGCTCTTTGTGTGGGGAAATTCTTGCAATAACCACAAAATAAAAAGGACGAATCGACAAAGAAGGTTTAAAAAAAACATCTGAGCCGTGCAAGCCGGCGAGGCTTCATGTAAAATGCCACAACCGCACCTTAGAAATATCGTAGCGATTGAAAAGCCTCTGCACGAACTGAAATTTCTCACGGAAACAAACGAACGATTTGAGCTCTGTCTCCAAATTAATACGAATGCCGTACTAACGAAGAGCCTGCTCCATGCTTTAGCACCACGTGGGCGGCTTTCTCGAGCTGGCTCTTGCAGTCTGTAGATTTGATGAAGCAAGTTATACCGGTTGATTCTTTTTAGTCTTTACCCATTTGTATCCTAAGAACACCGAGAGATACTTCGGTGCAGTCTTTGCGGGTGCTTTTTTTTTAGAGCAAAGCAGATATTACGTACATGATAGAGCTAAATTACATACATACATACATACATACATACATACATACATACATACATACATACATACATACATACATACATACATACATACATACATACATACATACATACATACATACATACATACATACATACATACATACATACATACATACATACATACATACATACATACATACATACATACATACATACATACATACATACACACATACATACATACATACATACATACATACATACATACATACATACATACATACATACATACATACATACATACATACATACATACATACATACATACATACATACATACATACATACATACATACATACATACATACATACATACATACAAGTTTTATTCTCCACAAAGAAGTGGAATTAGCATATTGTTAGTCCATAAATTTCTCAAACTAACTTTTTATTTTGAGTTAACGGCACAAGATTATATTTTGAAAGTAAAGGCCTTCAAAATCGAAGCTGGGCCCGGTTTTAACTTTCCGTAATCGACGTTGAGGCTCAAGATAGCGAAGATGAAGGTTCCGCATTTGAAACCTCGTTAAGGTGGCTTTACTGGGTTAAGAGCTTATAAAACAACGTCCCTTTAATTTCTAATAAAAGAAATACAGGCGCAGACTGTGTATTTTATAATGTGGAAGAAGTTAACATGATTTTGGTGACAATATCGCGCGCAGCGACGTCATTTTATAAACGTGAAACGTGGGAGCGCCAACTGGACAAGCTTTTAAAATCAGCCGTTTCTAGGCATAAGCACTCCGGCTACAACGAAACATTACATTGCTGCTTTTCTTCATGCATGTTTCCAGAATCTGAAACATTGCGCAATCACAGCTCGGTGTCGTTTACCGGAAAGAAGTTTAAAGCCACATGAACATTATTTAGCATGTGATATGAGCAAGGAAATTTGAAAAAAACCAAACCAAAAGAAGTGAATACGAACCACTGCACTCAGTTTGGCTTGTTTTCATATCCTTCTGTTATCTACCCGGGTTCGAACCCGACCGCGGCGGCCGCGTTTCGATGGAGGCGAAATACAAAAGGCGCCCGTGTGCTGTGCAATGTCAGTGCGCGTTAAAGATCCCCAGGTGGTCGAAATTATTCCGGACACCTTAGCTACGGCCCCTCTTTCTTCCTTTCTTCGTTCACTCCCTCCTTTATCCCTTCCTTACGGCACAGTTCGGGTGTCCGCGGAAATATGTGAGGCACTTGCTGCGCCGTTTCTTTTCCTCAAAACCAATTTTCAATTTCATTTTTCATCTGCTCATTCCTTATCTATTTTGTTATCTTTCCGAGTTCTGTGGCTGTTAGAGTGGCTGCCAACTCGGAGCGCCATCAAGCGGACAGTCGAAGCGGCTCGGGGCTGGAAGCGCCGTCCTTTCCCCCTCTCCATCGAACTGCGAACAGCGCAAGAAGGTGCATGCATTTTCATTTTGCCCACATCTCCAGCACCGAATCGCGTCGTTTCAGGGCGGCGCGAACCGTGCGACCTCTCGCGGTGGAGAGAAGCATTGCGTCGCATCTTAGCGCATCCGAGGCGCGCAAACGATATACATTTCCATTTAGACGAAGACGCGGCGGTTCTGCGATGGGCTCGTCTTTAGAGCCCGTAAAGTAGAGAGGTACAGAGCTTCCCATGCGAGCACGCCGTTCGCCGGTCGCTTTGCGCCTCTGTGCGTGGATGTTTTAAAATATTTTACGACCCTCCGTATTTACTGATTTAGCGGCAGCGTCGAAAATGGCAGAAAAAGTAGCTCGATCAGGGGAGCGAATCAGACAGCCTCTGGGTTCCCTCTTTTATGCTTTATTTTTAGTTTACAATTTCTTGTTTATTTTACTCAAGACCGTTTTGCACGCGAGGAGCTGCCGTTCCGCTTTATAGATAGGCCTAGCGTTTCTTTCTAGGTTTTATGATACCGGTGCTTCTTGGCCAAGCACCTGCTCGGAGGCGTATTATAAGATGTGTCAACAAAGGCTGCCAGAAATTTAAAAAAGTAATAAGTTTTAGAGTTAGAATAGCGCTTTGAATTGCAGAGCTTTTTCAGGGGTATAATGTCTAAGAATACAGCTAAGACGTGATACCTAGCAGGCTGGTTAACTAGTAATAAACAGTCAACTCTTCAACTACTGCTAGGCTTCTTATTCATTGAGAGGCTTGCAGCCGAACGTAATATCCATATCAGGTTTAATATTTTGAAAACGGCATTCTCGTTGCTACTCTAGCGAAAGAAATGTTGGGGCTGCACAGGGCGGAAAGCAGAGCGCAGAGACGACATACCGCGGTGGCTCATTGGTTAGGCCGCTCGGCTACTGAGCCGGAGTCCTCTGGTTTGAACCCGGCCGCGGCGGCCGCTTTTCGATGGAGGTGAAATGCAAAGAAGCCCGTGTGCTGTGCAATGTCAGTGCACGTTAAAGATCCCCAGGTGGTCGAATTTATTCCGGAAACAACCACAACGGGTTCTTTTATTCCTTTATTCTTTCACTCCCTCTTTCATCCCTTCCCTTACGGCGCGGTACGGGTGTCCACCGAGGTATGTGAGATATGTTAGCCATTTCCTTTCTCAAAAACAAATTCAAATTAGAAAAAGGAGGACTAACCACGCCTACAAGCGCGGGTCACACAGCAGTGCGGGTGTCACGTGCTCCTTACACATTGCCCGACTCGGAGCAGCGAGTGATGCGAACCGCTGACTATGCTATGCTCAGAAAAGCACTGTTGTTACTAAAAATTCCTGTTGTTAAAAATAGATTACCGTCTAAGCTGAAACACCGAGTTACATTGGCAGCAGCTTTGAGCCTAGCCGTGGTTTCGCAGGCGGCTTTTAATGCTTTCTGTCACGTTTACTTGGTACGAAAAATAAAATAACAATCTTGTCCGCCTGAGCGGCAGTGCAGAAATGCCCTGGGCCTTTCCTCTCTTCGCAGCCTACCTGCCGAAACCTCATCGTGGCCCGCTCAGTGTCCCAATGGCCGTGGTTTCAAGTTTTTAAGTGTTTCTGTACATAACGAGAGCTGACGGGCTCGTTAGCTGGCCATCTGCCCTCACCACGCTACAATGTACCTTTAGTAAAAGTGGGCCCATCTCCACAGAAAGCTTGGTTTCCACAGAGTACGCGACCGCGTTGTAGATTGTGCAAGCTTACATCATACCCGACATCGTTTTCTTATTGCACTTAGAGTTATCATTGCCGTCGTCCACACCGTCAAAGCCGTGGCGTGCATCTTTCAGCAGTACTACGATGACTCCCGTACAGCTTCGCTCCACAATGTAGTCTTGACTGAATGAGCTGAACTTCAAACAGCCTTGGGCATCAAGTGAAACTTGTTGCGGGGCTAGTTGGTGCATAGTTCTATGTAAAAATGTTAGCGCAAAAATAAGAGACAATCACAAGAAAGGTGGACAAGACAACGCGCTGTCTTGTCCACCTTTCTTGTGATTGTCTCTTATTTTTGCGCTAACATTTGTACATAGCCTTGGGAATCCACACGGATGGAGATATTTCCAACCAAGCTTGGTACATGGAAACTTTTAGGTCCATCCCTCCCTTCGTTCCCCTTCCCACGTGTAGAGTAGCATACTGGGCGTCGCCTAGTTAACCTCCCTGCATTTCCGTTCATCTCTCTCTCTCTCTTTTAGGTGCGTTCAAAGCACACGAAAACGGGCTCACGGTTTTGAGACGTCAGTCAGTGTGCGACTTGGAATAATTGTGGTTTGTTCCACTTTTTTTTAAATTCTTGTGCCTGCCTACATATCGTTGTCCATGTCTGATTTCTGCGATTGACGACCACGAGCAAATAACATTTCTTTTTTTTTTTTTAGGTGGCAGCCACAAGCCCCACGCTATTCTGCTCGAATGCTAAGAAGAGTGACGTCACGAAAGCGCTTGTCGTTTGACGCTACAAAGAAGCAGTCGGTGTGGAAGGCCGCTTTACACAAAGAAAACAGGCGCGCGGTGATTTATTCACCTCCGGCCACAACGTTGTCATCAGCCGTTGCCCGGAGCATTTGTCTTGCGCCCAGGCGTACCGCCCATCGTCCGAACGTTGTGTTGCCCTCCTCAGGCTCGTCTCAACGAAAAATTCTATTACTCTACACGTTGCCTCTGTGTTCTAGATGTACAGAGAACAGTGGAAGCCCGCGTTTTATTCTCGGGCATGTTTCCCGGGGTGAACAAGAATAAACGTTGGGTAAGCGCGGTGGGCCGCACCTAAAAGAAAGCTCTTCGCTGTCATTCAATGCTTGCATTTTAGCGCAGTTCGGTATTTATTTCGGAGCGACACACGCGCGGTGTCGATCAACTGACATCTCGACAAAACTGCATCAAAGTCCCATGCGACCTGCACGTGGCCAGGTGGCGCGGCTATAAATAGCACGCTGCATGTCATACTGCACTCTCCAGCTGCATCGGCGCTTGAACCTTGGATTAATCACTATCATGTCACTCGCAGAAATATTAGCTTAATTATTCGCGTTCCCTTAAATCAATGCAGCACCATGGACACTGCATGTGTCGTCCCGTTATCATTGCCCTAATTATCTCTCAACCACTATCCAGATCTCAATTTTGTTTCTACGCGTGCTGCCTGAACTCTGTTCTAGACTAAGTGCTAACCACACCACCGATGAGGCATCTGCGCGTGCGCGAAAAACAGAACCGACATGATGAGGTCTACTCTAAGTTAAATAATAGCTAATGCTCTTTAACGCAGCTAATGTAAAGGCATGTGGCGCATGCGCAGCACGCCCTCCTTTCTGTGCACGGCCATTTTGAGCTTTTCTACTGTTTACCTCTGTTGAGCTAACCGGGACGAGAACGACGACCGAGTCGAAAAAAAAAGCAGAATCTTGCCCTTATACGACAGATTCTTTTGTCGTTTTGTAGTAAACCACATACTTTTTTGTAGCATAGTAGCAGCTTTTTTAGCAGTATGTACTTATAGTTCTACGATAAAGGCATTGTAATGCTACAGAAAATTAGGTTGCCGAAACAGAAAGTTTTGTTGTTCCTACAATTCGTGGACATAAATACAATAAAAAATATGTTGTGACCACAGATCATTTTTCGTTGTTTTTTTGACAGGAAAGAGATAGACGCACAAAACAAGCCGGGAAATGAAGCTGCTCTTGATACTACCACCGTTGGCAGAACACATGTGCAACACGAAGTCGGCGTCATAGACTGATACCCTGGGGGTCTAGAAAAGGATCCCCGGCGTGGTTGAGCGTTGTCATGGCGAAGACGATTCTGGGGCATTCCTCACGCCCATTACCTTCACACTCGGCCTCGGAACCGACAGCCACGCTTGCTTCGGTTGGCTTTGCCCAAGGGCTCAGAAGGGTGGCCATTTTTTTTTTTGCAATAGAACGTACAGCATCACGTATGTTTTCCCGCGAAGGACACGCAGTGTCATCGCCAGCCTCCATAGCACACGTCATTGGACACCGCAGGCACGCGGCAGCCTCGTCTTTGACCTCGCTCTTTCGAAGCCCGCGTCTCGGACCAGCTCATCTTTCGTCGGCATTTGATTGGCCCGCGTATGCAGCACGGATTGCTTGAGGTTTATATAATAAATCGTGGGTCCGGAACAAGGAGTACAGTCGCGGAACTGGTTCTTTTAATTTCTCTCTTCTTCGTTGCTGTTGCAACTAACCTGGCGCATCTTAAGAAAGTTCTATGCGTGTATCAAACTTCTCGTCTCGAATCAGAACTAAAAAAATGACTCGTGGGGCACAACCTCACCATTGGCTTCATATCGCGGCCAATGGTAGATAGTGGTCAGGTACGGTCACCTGCTGTTGACAGAGTGCTGCGATGCACCTCACCACTGGCTGCATAGTGCATCATGTTTCAGCCAATAGTAAAGTCCGGTCGCCAACCACCCAATAACTTCGTCGCTTGTCACAGACGCTTGAAAGCCGCGGGCAGGGACGTATCCTAGCGAGGACCCTAGGCGGGACCCTAGCGGGGACCCGAGGAGGCCCGCCTGCCCCCCCCCCCCCCCCCCCCCCCCCCTACATTACAGCAATGTTCTTGTTGGGCATAAGCCCCACATATGCAACTTTGCTATGCGCTTCGCTCGCCCTATGCAACTGCATCCGGCCTCTCCCGAAAAAAAATTCTGGCTACGTGCCTGGCCGCGGGTATATATGAGTGACCACTGAAAGAGGACTGAATAGACATGAAATAGACAACGGAAATTGGACAGCTTATATAATACGGCCCCTGTTTTAAAATTTAAATTATAGCTGTATATTATAGCAATAACGTAAGAGGGCGATTTTGTGGTTTACCAGTAGAAAACTGAAAAAGTAAACCTATTTCAAGTGCAAGCGGAACCAAGGTGGTTGGCTGTCTCAGTGCCGCAAGGGCGGCAAGTTTGTCACGCTTTCATTTGTGTTTATCAGCATGGGAGCCACGGATTCTCTCCAAGTAACACAATAGGCATGGCAGTACACTTTCCATTTGTGAGTTGACACCCATGTTTTCCTAGTCGTTTATTCTCTTTAGTGACTGGATTTCCTGTTTCCGAGTCTGTACATGTTTTTAGCGGAAGTCGCTTTCTGTGAAGTGGCACGTTAATTTTCGAAATATTTCTGAGCAGGTAAGTTTTTTTCTGCTAGTTACTTAGTATGTTGCGTGACTAAAACACTTCGTAGCTATTTCTTGAGTGCAGCCTTAATCGATCAACTAAAATCAGCACTCCCAGACAGGGTAATTAACAAAGCACCCGTTTATTGTGCAGTATACAAAAACACATACTTCTTCACTTGGTCGCTGTCCCAGCTTGGCGACTGATTGCCATTCTTTTCTATAGATTTTCTCGCTCTAAAGAAAAGAAAACGGTGGGAATCCCCGCAAGCGCAGAGGCACGCATACCAAATTAAGGCTATACATGCCACCAACAGCTTTGAATGTTCGTTGCGCAGACTTTTCTGGAAGACGCTTTCAGAAAGTACTTCGCGTTGAAGCAGCTTCGATCTATGCAAATAAAAAGTACAACGCAATGAAGCTCTGTTCAGAATGCAAATCTCTCCTGAGTGCACACCGAAGTGGCTTAGACGACTTTTTTTTTTTTCGGAATGCCCAAAACTATATCTCATTTAGGTCTTTCCTTCACTTAAAAGTTTTGCTAAGATTTTGTCTTCTGTGTAGTAATTGTTTTTTGTCTGGTTTTTTCAGAGAGCATAATACAGTTTGCGAGACAAGAAGTTACTGTGCACCGTCTCTGGAAAAAGCAGCCCTCGCACCGGATTTCACAGCTGAATCTCGTTTATATCTCTCCAGCACTCACGTAAAGTTTCCGGGGTCGCGGCTCTTCAGAGGGACCCAGACGTTGCTTCCTCAAATCGTGCCTCCGGCTTTCAATCGCATCTGCAACCCCGGCGGGCGCGGTCGATAACTGGCTTCCTTTTTCGGATCACGACAGAGACATGCACAAGAGGAACCTGTTGTGCACCGTAGACAGGATGAGGAGTAAGGGGGAAAAGTTCGGACTGCGTGCTTCAAAGTTAAATCAGAAAAAAAGAGAAAAGAACCAAACAAGCCAGTGAAGGAACAGCGTTATCTCTGCGCTTTAGTATCACTGCGATGTTGCTGCGTGCAAGACACTGCTTAGGATGTTGCGTTATTTGTCGTCGTTTTCATCGAGACGACTTTTTCTTGTTCAAACGCGGTGAACTCAGGTCGCCTTTTTTGGTCTGCAAAGAACAAGTCCAAGCTGCGTGAGACGTGTTAGCCACAAAAATACTGACGTACAAGATAATACAAAAATTAAACTGGTGCCCGCGAAACATAGGTGACGCTTCAAAGGAAGTATTGTCGTCTTCGGTAGACTTTCCTGTTTGATGTCCGGTGTGCAAAAACACTCCTGTGTTGCGAGCCCGTATTAAAATAGAACAACTGCAAATCGCTGCCAGCACATTCTTCTGTTACTCTCGAGAAACTGTCTTGACTGTGAGCCGAACTTTCTTGCTTTGCTTTAAACTTTCAGTGCACCTCCTCAGTTGTTCTGTGTACTTAGCATGTCGAGCTCTTGAGGTAGCCTTGAAAAAAAAATACTATACAAAGCGCCATCTTCTAGGTTTCATAGCAGATACGCTTGCGTATCGAAAGGTAGCTGGAAACTGAGGAAGTAAGCTCTTGAGTTCACGGCAGCGTCCGCAGACGTAGCAGCGAGGGCTGGAAAAACAAGATCATAGGAACTGCATGCGCTCGTTACGCGGTGAAAAGGCGAGCACGAAATGAACTGTTGCCGCGTTTCGCTGGTTTCTAAGACAAGTGCAATTGAAAAGATTCATGCTAATCTTATAAACCCCTTGTTCGTGCTAAATCAAGCCCAGTACGTGCGCGAACTAAATCCCAATTACGACCGCGTATCCTAGGAGACCTGAGGCCTTCGTGTTGACCTGCCGTAAGAAAGTTGAAGGCCGTACTCAACACAGCGGCAAAGCCCCCACGACTCGTAATGTCACCACTATTGCTTGCGACAGCAGAAACATCTCGGTCGCTGACGGGCAACAGCGGTGAATGACTGCTGACACACATTCGCGGATACCGTTGGTTATGAACAAGCGAACACTCTCGCGAGTCCTTCTTTTGCTTTAGCACTTAACTCGACACCCACAAAGCACTTGCATCGAACAACCGGCTCGACTTGAACGGGGAAATCCGGCAGCTGGCGGCACAGTTAAACCACAGTCGAAGACACGCTGGTATTCACCAGGAAATGAGATCCTTGCGCTGTTCAACACAAAAGAGTCTAATGAAAGAAGCATTGCGGGCCATCACAGGTTGAACACAGTGCAGCACTGCAACTGGACCCAGTAAGGGAAAGCACTCACTGACGCAATCTCTGCAGCGAGGACGCTGCGACTTTCGCGTTCTTCGACTGTTAACACTAAGAGTCCAAACTTTGTGTCGGCGAACGCGCAGCACAGCGTCGTCTACCTGGTGACGACGTCGGCGGAGCTTGGGTCAAAGACGCGCGACAGAGAAAGCAGCGGCGGCGAGCAGCAGCGGGACAGCAGCGGGCCAGCGAGGCGCGACCACTCAACTGGCGGCGTGGGACGTGGAGTTTGCGAACAGCAGCGGGTAGAGGAGCTGGTGTCCCATGTCCCACGTGTAGATGGCGCCGTCGCTCGGGTTGTAGCTCACCATGGAGGTGTTGCGGAACGGGTTGCTGAAGTTCATCGCCATCTCGAGGGCCACTTCCTCGTAGAGGTCAAAGGCGAACGCGATGCGTGTGGTCGCCTCGCTGACACTGTTCACCGCGTACAGGATGCCGCACACGATGAACATCTCGCCCACGGTCCGGTGGTCGAGCGTGAGGTTCCACACACGCTCGGCCATCATGGCGCGCTCGTGGAACTTGACGACGAGCGTGTTGTTCGTGCTGCTGCTAGCGTAGATGACCCAAAGGCCGTTCTCGTCGGCCAGAATGTCCATGGCGTTGTGCTGCGTCGCGTACAGCAGCCGGCCGCTGGAGAAGTCGCGAGAGAGCGAAAGCGCGGCTGTCGACTTGTTGCCCAGGTCGAAGCGCACGATGCTGTCGGTGTTCTCGTGGTGGTAGAATAGCGAGTTATTGTACACCACCTGCGCGTTGCCGCGGAAGGCGTAGGGGAGCGAGTAGCGTCGCGAGAAGTGCCCGTCCACGTACTCTAGCAGCGAGGTGCGATCACCGTCCAGCGTCACCCAGAAGCGGCTGGAGTCGAAGGCGCGCTTGAAGGAGTCCCGCATCCACGAGCCCCACGATGCGTTGTTGTGGCGGAAGAGCACTGGCTTGCCCACCTTGACCAGGTAGCGCCGCTTCGCGCGGCACTCTGCGCTCGCCCCATGTAAGAGAGGGAAAGGAGGAAATGTTGTACAACGACTTATTGGACACAATGAAGGGAGCAGCTCCTGAAGTTTGGCAAACGTGTGCTAGCGTTAAAAGATAAGTTTGCAGTAGTACCGAGACATGATGTGCATAAAAGCGAACTGGTGCAAGAAAACAAGGACAACAAATGCAAGACAAGATTCGCACCAACAGGACAAGCGCCGGTCCTGTCTTGTATATGTTGTCCTCGCTTTATCGCGCCAGTTTGCTTTTATTCACAATATGTCTCGATGCTACCAATGGGCTTGAACAAAAGTCGTCTTGTGTCGTAGTGCACCAGCTTGATCTTTGTGCTTCTTGTTCGTTAATTTGCTGCAGCACATTTCATCCTTCTAATATGTCGTCAGCCCATCAACTACTCATTTCAAGCTGTCTGAACTAAAAGAGCTTTTAGCAGCGGAATGACGAGAATTGTGAAACAGTAAGAGGAATTTGTAGTTGATTATCTTAGGCGCATTCCATGTTCGGGTGTGCTGAGTCCTCAGTTTTTACTCATGACCATCGCAGAAGCGAGCAGGAGGTGATTAAATGCCGGTATCACATTTCCGTCTTTTCATAACTTCAAGAGACATCATGGAATTGAGGCGTCAGCTCTTTCGCAAGGTGCACCAGCCCACGTAGCTTTGTTTACTTTTTTGTTATTAGTACAGGACACACTTCACAGCTCCTATCCCGCACAATGATGTTCCTTTCGTATGTACGAAAATCTTGTGAGTGCGACACAATATGTACGGAACATTCTGTTCCCAACGGATATTTGTGCTGGTGGCGACATGCAACTCATAAAATGGCACTTAAAAGTGTTCTGTCTCGTTACCGTGCTGACATTCATGCACGAGCGCCTCTGAAATTGTTTTTATCGTATAACCATGGTCACAGCATATAAGTGTACCCACGAATCTTTCATGCAACGGATCAAACGATGCTGTTCCGCGCGCAGCAATTCTCCGCCGACTTATTAGGGGCACTGCCACAGTGTGACGTCAATTTAATGAAGATTATCAGTATTTTATAAAAGTCGTTGGGGAGAAGCATGACACCTCAAATCCATTGGCACGGCAGTCAAGAAATTGCTATACTTTTGAGGCGCACTTTAGGGCATCGGCTTATGTCCTGACTGTAGATTTCATTCGATACTTGGGCAGTTACTTCGGCAGTTAGATTACTTCACCAGGTTGACTACCGAAGTAATCAGCAATGTTCACCTCGCGTATACATTGCTATGTACTTTCGGCACGCGGAATTTGAACGATCGTGCCAGTCTTCTGTTTTTCATTTTTGTTTGACCATCACCACGCATGACGTTAGCAGTCACGTTAATTTATGATATTCAGATCAGTTGGCAATATTTAAAAGAAGGCAATACACACGATAACGTAAATAATTCCTCACCTGTGTCACGTGGTTTCAACGGAAGCCAGTGGGATCGATTGTACACCGTGTCAATGCTTTCAACATTGAAGAGGCCAGGTTTGCTTGCTGTAAAAAGAACGCATTATGAGGAGCAGAGTGAAAAGAAAAAGAAAATGAGATTATTTTTTACTGACAGGACCAAAGTAGATTAGCAGCTTCCGTTAGCGTGCTTGCCGACTATTTCACTCGCCGAGGACATATTGACAGCTGCTGCGCAGTACTTGTTTCTTGCCAGGACGTGTCAGGCAAAGCTGACAGTTGCTAGACACGAATATAAGGCCCCAGAAATCTTTACGATAATTACGCTTGCCTTTTTTGCTTCCGACATTCTCAGAGAGTATTTCAGTAGGATTACACGTCAGAGAATTGACTGAATAACAACTAATCTTGAGACATAACTTCAGCGTGAAAACCACGAACACATAAGAAAGGAACAAGTAAAACGATTTCGGTGTCTGTACGTGTTCTTTCCTTATGTATTTGTGGTTTGCCAAGCTTCATTTAGGCCTTAAGAAAGCTACCAACTTAACTAAAGGCGCGTGTACTGTAACTACTAATTATACATTTGTTACACAGACCACTACCTTCTTAATACCGGGAGTTATTAAAAGTAGAACTAACGAAAGTTACTTATATAAGAAGGTGGTGTACAGCCCTATAGTCACAGACAAAAAGGTAGTAGTACTTGAAAAGAAAATAAATAGAAACCATTTTCGCAAAAGTTTTATAACAGTGTGTTGGATTGGCTTGTTCAGTTTGTGTGCACACCGGAAAAATATGGAAGCTATATGTTCAAGGCGACCATGTGCCCGGTACGAGCGATAACTACCAGTGTGTGCTGGTCGTCAATCGCACACTTTGGCTTGGGTATACTGCGCATTACGTGTACAAATAATGCGGGGCGACAGCATCAAACAGCAGTACCAGGCATGGTGAACGCACCTTTCCTGCTTGGCGAGCACTCGTGCGTCGATGGGCAGTCTGGACACACTGGGCACTCGGCCTCGACCACGCGGGGAGGAGGCGCTGCGAGAAGACATTAGAGAAAATTCCTGGTGATTCGGTCGCTACGAATGTGTACACACAAAACTGTGCTCCTTGGGAGCCGTACTAAACGGTGCACTTGAACGAATACTGCTATCTTAATGATACGCTTCATGCTGCATTGTTCGCGCAATTAGACCACGGTTATGCACCGATACGTCTTCTCAGTATACAAAACAGAAGAAAAAAGCTAGCACCTACACTGATCTGCAATTGTTGGCGAGAAACACTATTCATTCGCCTCAGCCAAGCATTTATGAATTTGAAGCTTCATATGAATTGTCGTTGAAACATTGAGCTAGAATATTCAATGGTTTAAAATCTAATAACTCGTTTAAAACAAGATCTTTTCCCATGTAACTACTGTAACGAGATACTCCTGCATCGCGTAACCTGCCAACCACTAATAGTCACTCTGGTTGTTGCGAGATCATATCAGGAAAAGAGCACTGACGCTTTCTTCCTTTCAACGGGGCGGAGAGACTTCCAGCATGACAGCAAATGTTGCGGATGTTTTCAAAAGATGATCCGTGAACTAAAAGCGAAGCTCTCCTTTACCAAAAACACACGCTAGCAGTCTTTTGAAAGCAACAAATGGTTGTAAGCGAGCTGCGCAATTTTTTCCGCATCTTTTTTTTTTTTTTGCTGCATAGGCAAAGTATTGCCTAAAAGTACTTACCATGTCCGTAGAGGGTATAACTGGTTTCCTCCGACGCTGGTGGCATTTTAGATGGGTCCAATTCTGAACGATAAAAAGAAGAAATAAGAATTTTCCTCCTCATGCTGAGGTTCGCCATCTATTAACATTGGTGGGTTGTCAAATCCTTGACATTCACTGTCGCTATTATACGAAATTTTAGCCAAGAAAAGAAAGTGCACAACCGACATGAACAGCCATTTCAGCTCTGCACAGTTCATTGTCATTTAACACGACGGTTACGTATGTGCGGGCGGGAAATGTTACAACCGCAGGTTTTTAAGAAATCGGACGTGAATTAAAGTTTAGCATATAGCTCTTGGAAACGTTAAAATTTGCGATTTATTGATCTCAGAACTGTCCCCGTTTTTTGGTTTGGTTTATGACTTAGGTGGTTCAGCGTACCAAAACGAATCACGCGATGAGGGACGCCGTATAGAAGAGATCCGGAAATTTCGACCACCAGGGGATTTTCAACGTGCACTGACATCGCACAGTACACAGACCTCTAGAATTTCGCCTCCACCGAAATTCGACCGCCGCGGCCGGGATCGAACGCCTGTCTTTAGGGTCAGCAGCCGAGCGCCATAACCACTGAGCCACAGCAGCGGCTGTCCCAATTTCAAAATTTTCATATGCCAATTGAGTTAAGAACTTCAAAAAAAGTTTGGTTATCAGGAAATGAAAGACGGAGTAACTTTCTCACTTCTTGTCGAACGCCTCAATCGCGCTGTATGGGAAGGGGTAAAGGAGGGAGAAAAATTAAAAAAATAGAAAGAGGCGCAGTAGTGTAAGGCTTCAGAATAATTTTGACCACCTGGGGATCTTTAACATGGACGGACATCGCACAGCACATCGGCGATTTTCGCGCTTCGCCCCCATCGAAATGCGGCCGCAGAGGTCGGATTCGAACCCGGGTACACCAGCTCAATAACGGGGTTGGAAAGGTGAGAAGAGGAAAACAAAGTCGATAAATGGGGAGGTAAGGCATGGGAAGGGAAGGCAAGACACGGCAAAGAAAAAGGAAATGAAACGGAACGAAAGGAAATAAAAGGCAAGAAAAGAATTAAAAAGAAAATGAAATGCAAGGTGCGTAAGGTGTGAATCAATCATTGATTGTCTCCATCGGACTGAACAGATAAAGTAGGCTTGATTCTCGTGGCGGCGTCGACTTCAAGGACGACCTTTTAATTCATGAGCACCTAAAGGAGACGGAAAGGTGTTTTGGCTTCAAAATCGCAGTTTCTTGCTATGACCGGAACAGAGACACAATTACAGAAAACAGATAACAATGGTTAGGCGCATTCTCTGAGCTCAAAATTGTTGATGATGCCCTCCTCCCTATTCATTCAGTTCTTTCTCGTTCAGCACAGAAAATTCTCTGGTCTTGTGAATGAACGGGATTTCGAGGTCGAAACTTCGGAACCACTTAACTGCAGTAATGTGGAAAGTTGAGCGAGTTGAATCTAATTCATGTTGAAGGTTGCCCGAAAGGCGAGGATGAAAGGAAGAAGCAATACCTGACCTGAGCAAACGTGCGATTTATAGAGCTTCAGAAATTGCTGTCAACACCAATGTCTTCAGCCCTGGTTGACCGCTGCGGGGAAAGTAAAGGGTGTAGCCCACTTTCTGAGCAAGCGGAAATTTTAGCAACGCATTAGAAGCGACGTTAAAGAGAGACTATCGCGGCTGTTTGCATTTCTAGGCAAGGAGAATCTTATATAAGCACACCATCAAACAGCGCTCGTGTCGTGTCTTGCTTCTTCCTTTCGTCCTCGTCTTTCGCGCTGCGTTCTCTTGACTGCCCTGTCAGGCCTCAGCCTACATGTCCCGCTATGCCATCGACAAGCGCCGGCAACTGCGTTCGTCCCAGACAGGTTCACGGCGTCGTCAGTTAAGGTTCAGAGTTCACTGGCCAAGCGAAAATCGATGCTGCTGACCTCAACAGTATGGTCATCGAAAATAGTAGATAGGGCGTCTGACCATGAGGTGAACGTATGCAAGGCTGTAGCTGTGCGCACAGTTGCTGGCGGTTGTCGACGGACACAATGAGATGTCGCGGCTGAGCCCTGAGAGGGCAGTCAAGTGGCACCGAGGTTTCGATCTCCGTTTGCGGCTCACCGGCAAGACTTGAGAGTTTACAGTCATGAAAAAGGAGAAATACAGAAGGCACAGTGGTCCTCATAAAGGATATTGAGTTCATAGAATTCGCTGACTTCGTTAACTGTGTCCATGTTCCTTTAATGCACGTAGCGCAGCTTTCTGAACAGTGCTGTTACAACAAGCGAGCACTTCTGTATGAAATCAATCAATCAATCAACCAAATTAACCAGTCAATGAAACAATTATTCAATCAATAGAGAGAGAGAGGGTTTATTGATAGGAAAAGCAGAGAGGTTGGCCTGAAAAATAAATATCTGGCCTGCTACTCTGCTCTGGGGGACGGGAAGAGGAGATAAAAGAAGGTCACGACGGGGTATCAATCAATCGCTAAATTGATCGATCAATCAATCAATCGATCTCAATCAATCAGCCTAATTAGCCACTCAATGATACAATTATTCAATCAATATATCAGTCAATCAATCAATCGCTCAGTTGATCAATCGATTAACCAACCAAATTAACCAATCAATGGAACAATTATTCAATCTATGTATCAATCAATCAATCGCTCAGTTGATCAATCAATCAACCAAATTTACCAATCAATGGAACAATTATTCAATCAATACATCAATCAATCAATCGCTCAATTGATCAATCGATCGATCGATCAATTACTCAATTAATTATTTATCTAATTAATTAATTTCTATTCGGGGAACAAGCAATCCATCGATCGATCATCAGTTCAATGCACTAATTAGTAATCAATCGGTAGATCAATCGTTCCGTTAGTCATTTTGTGTCGAGTGCCAGCTAACTATCTCGAGGGGGCGGATACGCACGGAAGACGGTGAGCACTCCGGTGGCGTGTCCCCGGGCATTGCGGCTGTCGCACTTGTACATGCCGAAGTCCTGCGGCAGCACGGGCTCGATGCGCAGCAGCATGCGGCTGGCGTAGGGGCCAGCCTCCTCCTCGCGGAGCGTGTGTCGTGCACCTGGTTGCACCGGCGTACCCTGGTCGCCAAACAGCCACGCGTTGAGGGCCCGAGGGTAGGCCTCCACCATGCACTCGAGCAGCGCAGTAGAGCCGTTGGTCGCGCCCACGGCCCAGTTGTGGATCTTGATCAGCGGAGGGACTGCAAACGATACCGTAGCTGAGGTCGATGTAAACGCTCTGCAGCTGTGTGACGAACGCATACCGCGTCACTTGTTGCAATCGACCGCATTGTGAGGCTTCCATTTTTTATTTACCTCAAAGGTCGCTGTGTACCAGGTTCTCAGCTGCAAAATCTCCACACAGAGAGCGCTCGAGCGGCGGTCTCGGTACTTCGTCAGTGGCACCTACCGTGGGCTCAGGGTTTGATATAACCTGTGTCTGAGCGTGCACAGAGTCCATTGCCTCATCGTGTCGTATACGAGTGACCGCCTTTCGCTGTGCGCTTCGTGCTCTCTTGGAGCCACGGGCTGAAGCGGCAACACGTCTTGCCAACTATGTGGGTCTTGAGCGATGCGGCCCACACTACACGTCAACGTATTCGTCTGCCTGTTAAAACGTCGCATCTGCCACGAAACAGACCGCACAGTGAAAGGCGGTGCCCCGTATACGAAAGGATAAGGCAGCGCACTCCGTGCAGGCTCAGAAACATTCTATGTCCAACCCAGAACCGAGCGGCAAGTGTCGCTGACGCACTCCGCAGCACTATATGTAATGTGGCTCGATACTTGACGCTCGAGTGCTATATGCATATGAGTGGACGTCCGTATAACAAATGAGCGAGAGCAGCGAGCGCATGCCACGTTTCTATCGCTTTGGGCTGGGCACTGACGTAGCTGACGTGGTATCAATGCAGAGGCAACATGAAATTCTGGATAAAGAACCTGTCTGTGGAAAAACACCCTGATTTCGCTTAAGGCATTGAAGCTAATTTAGATAAAAAAATGTTTGCTTGATTGTGCCGAGATTCTGGGGCGAATTTACAGTTCTACGCTCGACAACTTCCACGTGGCCTCTTTTCTCGCAGCCATAGCAGCATGGACCTAGCCGTGGTTTTGGACTGTCGGGTACCGCTTCCATTATTGCCACGGGCGCGGGGCTTCGGGCTTCGAAACATTACTTTGTTCATGCCCTAGTTCTTTGTCCTCGAATATGTTAAGTCTTTCTTTCTCGTTCCTTTGTCAAGTGTACGCGCTGGGACACTTGGTATGCGGATTAGTGGTGGTTGATTAATAGCAGGTACGTGGTTGTATATCCAGAACTCAGGAAAGACCTGCGTCGGTCAGTTTTTTTTTTTTTCATGAAGACGCTGATGGACTACGCCAAAGCTGAGATTCCGGTCTTGTATATTCTTGCTGCGTGACGTCACTTGACGCCTTAACTGAAGCAAGAAGTTAGGCGCACCGCGGCTGCTCCGTGTCCGTTTTTCAGGAACCCCGCGAGCATTTCCATGGCAACGGTGAAAGGCAAGGAACGGCACTCACAGGTGACCTCGAGGACCACCTTCTTCATGGCTGGTGGAGGGCACCCCGTTGGAGGCGATGCACACGTACGAGCCCATGTGGTCGCGCGTCGTCCGGCTCACGTTGAAAGTGTCGCCCTCCAGGGAGGTAACTGCAGGCACGCGCTCAAATTGACTCATTTCCCGAAAACTCGGACTCTATAGCCGACTTCACTTAAACATCACCTCACCTCAGGCTGTGAGGTTCAGGGCAATCAGATGATGAAGTTTACCTTGCGTGAAGTCAAAATCTCACCAGTTTGGCAAACTCGGGTCCGGACATGTGTACCATTTTTAGTGTTAACATGACCGTTCACAACTACAGGGAAGTCTAAACATCGGTAAAATCGCAGATATTCTGTGGAACATACTAAACGTGAGTAGTTTATCCTTTACTATAAGGCGGAGCATATGCTAAGGCACTCGCTCAACCGCAGATATTTTGGTGCAAAGGCTGGCTGGCGGTTTATCGTTCAAAAAGGTGGTCTAGTGTGAGGAAGCATTTTATGCTTTAACCATTTCCATGAAATTCAGTGCTGTCGAGGTGCTGGCAACGCCAGTTGTCAGTACCTCAAATCTCGTTACAAATGAATAACTTGCTCTTTGAAAGATGTCGATAAGGCGCGCTGTGGTGTGTGCAATTAAATGTACTGCACTGCAGTGGTGCATTTAACAGCACCATGCAAATTTCATGGTTACATGTTGATATTCGAATGCCTCTGTGCAAGCTACGAATAAACAGTTTAAGACTGTGCGGAAACCCTCTATTGGCCCCGGTACCACCGTAACATGAAGATATAAGTTTTGCTCTTAGAATTTGAGAACCTGATCAATGCTTCTACAGAAACTACTTTCTCCTAGGCGAATTTCAAATCCATACTCCCTCGAAAGTTTGAGTTTCGCACTTTCACGAACTTTAAATTCCATTTCGTTCCCAGCGACACGTTCGATGTGCGTCGCGAAGGCAGCAGTGAGTTGAATTTAAAGCAGCCCTGTTTTCCTCCGCGGCTCTGTGCCGGCCTCTACCTTGGATATCGTTTGAAGTGGTTCGTTTCGCGTCGCCGCTAAAATGTCCATTTTCTCTCCTGAAAGACGCGTTGCCTTCAGACGAAAGCAGAGAAACATAATAAAGGTGACAGACGGAACAACGAATGCAGTGGGCTCGAAACTGAGAATCGATCCATTAAGCCAAGTTCGGCTCCTCTGACCTCCGCGTTAGACCGATGTGCACGTTCAGCTTCAAAAAGGAACCCGTTCTTGTTTCGGATCGCTGCGATCTATCACTCCGAGTACAATGAGAGCTGAGTGCGCAAGAACCCAAATCCCAAAAGCACGCTCGCTGTCTGCGTGGTCCTCAGCTTTTCTTTACGAAGAACGGCGATTGATCCACGAGCTTTCCAGGAACCAGCTTTGTGCCCTTCGACCAGTGTTAGGTGGCTCTACAATGCAGTGCAGCTGCTTAGAGGTCTATCAATCTGTTCAGCGCACTGCCAATTTCCGGGGAACCTAGCAGTCGTCCACATAGTTAACCCGAACGCACAAGACCTGATTATAGTGGCGTTGTGTAGGTTACGTCGGCTCTAAACAGAAACACTTGGAGCCTTTAGAGAGGAAGGTTGGTCACTCTCGACGAAGATGTTGAACTCCGTGTACCATCTTGCATTATGCGAAAACACTTTTGCATTTGGGGCAAGACGACGTTCACCGTTTACTTCAGTGTGTAAGTTAAGTGCAAGCCGTACTATTTGCGCAAAAACAAAGGCTTTTGCACAGGCGGCCAGGACTAGAGAGGAAGCGGAAATTCAGCCCGCAGAAGATCAGTGCGCCAGCAGATTGTCTGCTTATGAGTCCAAAGAGCTCTGGTGTCTTCAGACTCATAGTTAGTTGCCAAACTGAGAGAAAAACTTATCTGTTGTAAGTACTTTAGCCTTACTTCTTTGCCATTGGTACATAATGAATATGTCGTGTAAGGCGGTGCGTAAGATCACATTCCGACGTAAAATGTGAGAGACACTGAGTTTGAATCTCTGTGCCTACACATATAGGGCGGCTTGTCTTATAAATACCGTCGTCCTTGGGCATGGTCTTCAGCTTTCTGTCGATAAAAAATCAGAAAGGGGGGGGGGGGCGGAAGCCTGTGTGGAAAAGCAGAAAAGAGACGCGATAATTTTTGGTGTCTCATCCCTGCCCTGTATTTTTCGCGTTCTCCGCCGCAGCTCACCTAAGGAAACGGCACCGTTAGAGTAAAAGTATATGCGACGGTTTGGTAGTGCGAAGCAGAAGCGTGTAATACGTACGATACCAGGCACCGAAAGGTATGGCCGCTGAGTCGTCCCTTCGCCACGTGACAGTGGGCTGCGGCTGCCCCGTCGCCGGACAGCGCAGGCTGAGCCGCTCGCCTTCCATGAGGAGCACCTGCTGCTGCTCAGACACGTCCACGATGGACGGCGGGACTGTGGGACGACAGGGAAAAGACACAGCTGGCTGCAGCTAAATTTGTTGTGACGTTCGCTGCTCTTTTATACGTTTTATATGAGGCATTTCCGAGGCCCAGGAAGAGGGTCCTCGCGCAAAGAGGGATAATAAGTCAATGCAGAGTACATAGGACGTTTTCGTGGTACTTTCACTGAATTCGACTTTTTTCTTTTTTGCCCCTGAATACTCTTTCTACGCCTGTACGGACGAACTAGAGCAACATGGCCTGCTGCGGACTGCATTCTATGACAATTTTTATAGTTCATCCTATGCGAGCATACGATCGGTAGGTACCGCTGGTATTGTAAAAGTTTTTGTCTTTGCTATTCGTTGACCGTGGAGTGGAAGTTAAGGCTCGCGCCAGCAATTTTGGGGCCAAATTATCAAAGCGCGTCGGACCATGGAACAAGGACTGACTAGGCCAGCTCTTTTGTTAGCCTACGCCGGGATATCGTTAGAACTGGCGCTGGCCTGTCACGGATGCTTCTCGAGTGGAAAATGCGTCCACCAGTTGGCCGTTTTTTAACTTGAACGAAGGCTTTTGTCACGAAACAATCCGCCTTAGTCACAAAATGTGGAGCCCTCTAGAAATTGCGCGAAAATTTGTCTTACCCAGAAAACGGGTTGAAAACAAACTCACGAGGGCGCCGCAGGAGTCAACTGCGCATGCGCAGCGGCAGGTGCGCGCTCGAAAGCTGCCGCCACCTCTCGCTTGCATCTGCAAGCTGCATGAACTACGCATGTTAATTCACTAGAAGCTGGTGCTCTCGGGAGAGACCGAGAGGAGATGAAACCTCGGGAAACGCTACAGGCGGAAAGGCGCTTATGCTTGGAGTGGCTCTGTGAAAAAGGCGGATTCTTTTTCCGACGCCACTCTAATCCCTTTTCCGTTCTTTATGATTGGCTATAGTGGCGCTACGCGTGCGACGTCACTGGGCTTGAGCCAATGAGGAAAAGAGAACGTGGAGTCGTGGCGTCGCATAATGCAGTGACTAAAGAAGCAAAGAACGACAGCAAATAAACCGAATTAAAGTTCAACCGTAATAAAATACCAGCCTAACCGTAGCTACCACTTGGATAGAAATTTGTTCTGCGTCATAATCAGCAATGTATGTCCTCGCAAGGCCGGAGCAAACGTTCTTCTTGTCAGCGTTAATCCAAATACATTTCGCAAGTCGGGATTAACCCATGAGTGAGCACAGAAAATGCTGCAGCGGTAAGTGAAACAGCTCTTCGTTTGTGATATTTCTGTAAGCTTTCTTCTACGACCTCTATGCCTACAGTAACACACAACATGAAATGACACATATTTCGTCAAATATGTGGTCGAGAGAAAGCACGTTAGCTCAAAATTACAAATAATCAAAAATGAAAAGAAACTTCGAAACTTTTTGGCTACTGTGAGCAGAAATCTGACTTATACAAATCGATCAACTTGGAAAGCTACTCAGAGCGCCGCTATTGTGACACAGTTGTTTAAAAGCTGCCGATGCGGGAGCACACGGAGAACCCTGTGTTCCAATGGCACATAAACCGCAGAAACGATGCATTCAAATATAAAAATACAAATGTGCATAATAATGAATGCGTGGTCTTATAGCGATATAGCCGGAACCGCTATTACAGGCTGGAGGGATTTTCGTCAAAGAAGCAAATTAAGGAACAGTAAAACGAATGGCTCGAAAGTACAGCCTCAGCTGTGGTCTGAATATAAATTCTGTTCTGACTGTGGTCAATATTTATTGAATTCACCCTTCCTTATTGGCTTATGCGACACCAAACTTCGTGATAGTATGCAGTGTAGTCGCAAGCACTGATCTGAACTTACACTCTCATGCATACATAGTGTGCTGGTTCACCTCAGCCCAGAGTCTGCTGCCCACAAGTCATGATGTTTTTTTCAAGCCCAGCATACGCACACGAAGCTAAATGATGCATAAATGAAGCTGGTAGTGTGCATAAGAAAGCATCCTTCTTTATCCCTCAGGTTGTGGCCGAACACTCTTAAACGCTGTCAATTCTTTCTTTCCTTTATTTGTTTAATCGGCAGCTTTTATTCTCCGTTGAAAAAAGAAAACGCTGCACAATTATTGACGAAACTGCTCACTTACTAAGAAGCTTTGAAGCATCCGTCACGTTTTGTCCACTGTGTTTCCAAGTGGCGATGCCGGGTAGACCTTCAAAGAGAGATTATGCAAAAAATATTGTTTGTACACAGGAGCACAGATACTGGAATGGTCACAGGGCCAATGCAGCACAGATGTAAGTGAGGTCTCATGGCAACAGGCCACACACTTTTCATAAGAGGTTTTATTACGTAGAAGAAACACTCCATGCGCCAAACTAAACCGAAGATAATATTGCTAGGCAGGCTTGTAACGTTGAATTTTCTTTGCAAAGCACCGCAATAAACGATTTAAAACAAAACAAAGTAGGAATGGTTTTCCAAGAAGCAAAACGTTAACACATATGGAGCTGCATCCAAAGTGCCTTATCGTCTGTTATCAAGGTCATTATAGCTTACCCCCCGCCCATGCTGTTATCCAAGGCTGTATGACTGCGGAAAATGACTTCTATGAGAGTAATGCCACATCAACTTGCCCATCAGTGCTATCACCCATTTGCCAGAAGTGACGTCATTGGTTGTGCTCAGTACACGTATGTGAACGTCGTGAAGGAGTTATTGAAGGTGTCGATATCTTGAGGGACACAGGCAGTTCACACAGATGGCACGGGACAACCCGTGGACATGGTCTACGCCCTCTTTCCCCCTTCCCTACCACCCCACGCACACGACCTCTTCGTCCTTTCCAGTTTCCTTGTGACTGCAGTCAATTGAGTTAGGCCTGCACGTGGGGAAAACATTGCATTTACCGGCTAGATTAGTTTAGGTTAGAATAAGAATTCCATCATCAGGCCTAAAAGGCGTACATTACCTGAAAGGTTGCTGCTAGTTTTGTTTCAAGAATAATTAATGAAAAAGGACTCAAAGAGAGTTTGCTTGGAGGCATCAGGCGGGAGCAGACATGATCAAAGAATCGTGAAGATTTAAGTACAAGACGCTGCTTCAAACAGGTTCTTTGCGTTTTCTAAATTTCCTTTGTCGTTCCAGTGTGTCTTTAATAAGCAAACTCCTTTCAAGAAGCTTGCATAGATCAGAGAAATTAAGGATACCAACCTCAGCGAAAATTCCAAGAGCGGAACTAATAGCCTATTTGCTTATCAGTAACTAATAAGCAATAAGGTTATTAAGAAATGCATCAGAGATAATATCTGATACGCTATTAGATTCTCCGACGCTGAGAAGTAAATCTGTAACGCAATAACGTTGAGAAATGCCCCCATTTTAAGCATGTCTAAACTAACGCCCGTTGGGATTACAGTGAGATATTAATGTGATCATAAGGAAAGCGTAAGACCTGTAAATTTACCGTATACATGGTGTTTCACCTAAGACATTACACTTTTAAAAATAGGCGTTTTGAGTTAGAAGAGCGCCTTTTTTTTTCGGCATAACAGTCTCAGCGGCGTAGTACATCACAATACAGCTAAGTGCTAACTTTCAGGCTGGTCAACAAAAATTGAATAATCAACTTCTTAACTACTACTGTTAGGCTTCTTGGTTATTGAGCGGCGTGTAGCCCACCCAAAGTAATATCCATATCATGTTTTAAAATTTCGATAAAACTGTTACCCTCGGCGCTGTGGTCCAACAAATTTTGGCTACAGCGCCCCAAAATTCATGCGCTTTCAAGAAGACTGCAGGCAGAAGAACTTCTCCAGTTCATGTAACTCATCGAAATGGCCAAACTTTGTTTGGCCGCAGCGCCGAGGGTAATACTATTTTCGAAATTTTGAAAAGTTATAGGGACATTACTTATGGTGGGCTATGTGCCTTTCAATTCTCAAGGAGCCTAGACGTAATGTAAAAATTAATTATTGAATATTAGTTGTGAAATAGTTAATTTTTTTGCATTAATGTTACCGTTATTAGTTAACCAGCCGGCTAGTTACCACGTCTTAGCTGTATTCTGATGTACTACACCGCTGACAACGCTACGCCACAAAAAGCGCTCTTCTAACTCAAGAAGCCTATTTTTAAAAATTCTGTAAAGTCTTAGGTAAAACACCACACATTGGCAGACTTGACGGGGCCTTTACTGCCCCTCCGAATAGTGTAGCGATCTGTACGCGGGGCGAGTTTTTGACCACCCAAGCAGTCTCAATAAATTTTAAGAACAGATATTCGCTGTGTGTCATGTAGAAATGAGAAGGTGTTCCTTTGATCTTCTGTTAATTGAAGACTGCAGTAATTAATGATGCAAACGAAGTTATGGTAATCGTGTTGCAAATCGTACATGTTGCTCCCTTTTCGTCCGATTCAAACTCGTATGAGACTAATAGGGGACCTGTACAGTAAATACCGGAATGCCCCCCCCCCCCCCCCCCCCATTGCATCAATACACATTACTATTAGAATTATTGCTAGAAAAATTTCAAAATCAAGACAGCAACTTACTCTTGAAGCAGAAGATCTAAATAATTACACGGACATATTTTGTACAAAATATGAAGTTGCTCGCTCTAAACGAAAAATCGAAATATTGTGCCGCCATAATGCAAACAGTGCAACGAGAAAGTTGGCAGGATGAAGAGAGCAGGAAATTAATTTATCGCGTTTATATTGATTCCGCTTTCTTCAGCACATTTAAAGAAAGGCGTTCTCATGAGTTAGATTTATTTATCGGAACCAAATATTAAAGCAAGCGAAGGTATTAGGACATACCCTAATACCCTCTCTAATACCCTTCCGTTCGCGTAGAGAAGGCAGAAATCAAAACCATTGCGTGAGCACAGTCGGTCAATATGCTACAGGACGGCATCAACCAACACAATAGGAAGGACACGCCCTTTCTTCTGCCAGGGTCAGTAAAAAATTGCACCTGCCTCCTCTGACCCACACTGCTTAAAAAAATGGGTACCAGCGTTAGCTAAGAAAATAAGTTTCTCCCTATTGGAAGCCCCACCCACTGAAGCCTGCTAAGTGCGCCGTCCATCTTTTCTAGACTTATGTTGAGATAGAAGATCCGGGGCAAATTCCCAAGACCCCCAAAAAATAAAGGAGAAGAAAGCGCAGTGAGGACGCTTGTTTTTCTCGGGAGTCCCGCTGACATCAAAGGATGTTACAAGAGTCTCTGGGCTACAGATAACAAAGGCTCCCAGCCCCGCTCACAAAAGGAAGGCCCACCGCGCGTGGAGAAAGAAATATTGTGAATACGTAAGCCAGCCAGAGGTAGCTCAAGCCACGAAAAGTCAAAGGGAAGGGGCTGGATAGACAGACAAAAGTCGGGCGACAGAAGAAGCAAAGGCTTTGCGGCAAGCCCCCTCGTAAAGACTAGTGGAGAACGGATAGGCTGCTTTGAAGAGACGGAAAAATGATGACCCCACTGCGCAGCTCGGTGATCGCGTGAGGGAAATGCTCCGGCTGAAACCAACACGAACCCGGTGCTTGTTCACCATTCGCTGTGTACCGTTACGAAGTTGCGTGAGTGCGAGCCGCTAATCCACTCCAATTTATTGCTGTGCTGAGCCGAAACAGCGAAGGAAGGCTGCATCCATGCTTCCCGAACAGGGAACAACGCGGTAGAAGGCAGCTTTGCGACGGGCTTTGTTGCGAAGGCCGCAGTGAGGCGCCCCTGTCGGCAGCGGCGGTTGCAGGCTCTTCGATTCGGTCCTTCCGTTTCCACTGTTCCGCATACTCAGCTCCTTAAAAGCGTGCAGCTCTCTGGCAGCAAAGGCCCAACAATTCCATCTCTCGAACCAATGCGTGCAAGGCTGCTTCTGTGCAAGAATTATTGCGTATTGGCTGGTGTCATACACGCCGGTCGCTTAATGTAGATGAGAATAGGGCAGTCGATGCGTTGGCCAATCACGAGCCGTTCTTGCGTAGGATTCTCTGCGGAATCAATGCCCGATTTGTTGGCCCTAATTCACGCGTCCACAGGGCTGCACGGTTTTAACGGGACAGAATGCCCAATTTCTGCGCGAGTTCGACGCGCGCATTCCCTCCATTGTGTGGCTGCACAACAGCAGAAGTGCAGAGTTCGAGTGCCGGCACGGCGTGATGCGCTGTTAGAGCTCATTTGCGCAGCTCGAAGCCGTAGACAGAGAGGGGGAAAGGGAAACAGCGCTACGCTTTCGATGCGTCGAAGTTGCGGTGGTCGCGAGGGAGAGATAGGAGAAAGGGAACTGAAAGAAATCGTAAAGCCGCAGCTGCGGATGCTTTGAACTATAGTTTTGATTCGTTATTCTCCGCTTTCCTCCTTTTTTTCGCACGAGCCCGTCATCTCATGCGCATAGGAACAAGCCGCAGCCGCAGCCGCAAAGTGGCATTGTTCACTTCAAAGTTTCGTGCTGCGGCAGCTGAAGGAGCTCACACAAAACGCTGCTGGCGCAGCGCTCGCAGGCTTTGTAAGATGTATGGCGCTGAGGCCGCACACACAGTAAGGCGGTTTGACTTCTCCCCTAGCTTCGTTCTCTCTTCTTGAGCTGTTTGTATTCTGTGTTAGCTTCTAAGGGAGCCATGCTCGGATGATCTTTCTCGCTCACTCCGAAGCACGCAGTCGCAAGCGCTAAAGGATTGTAATGCACTGAAGACGAGGAAAAAGAATGAGAGCAGGCAAATAGCGTATATTAGGCAGGCCGCTTTTCCCCCAAACTGACAGAGAGTTTGCCCGCTTTTGAGGTCTTGCTTGTGTGCGGGTATGTCATCCCTGATTATTGCGTTCTTTCTTTGTTAGTCAGCGCTTAGTGGTGGCTTTTAACCTCGCCGCCCTATTGTGGCTGTCATTTTTCATCAGGAGAGACATTAGCGACTTCCTACCAACGAGATACGGTCCTCCCTCCTTTGTTTTGCCGCCAAATCTTCCTCACCCTCTTTCATATCTTTTCTGTCTCCGGGGGACACGAGCAGAGGACAATGTTTTGCGGCGTCTGGAACAGCAGCGGCGGAAACACTCGTTGGCAGCTTCCCGGAGTGGGATGTGGATGGAATAACTTATGAGGAGCGCGCGAAGATGATCAAGGGAAGGGCGGAGTGGTCGGATGACTCCCTCGGAACTAGAAACGCAGCCGCACTTCGCCCTCATTTTTGTTCCAGGCCAAGAAGGACAGAGGAAGGGAAGGGCTAAAGAAAAGGCGAACTGGGTTGTCTTCTCTCTAACAGAGTCCGAGTACCTACCCATGCAAATGGTTCAAAGTTGTCATCTCTCTCTCATCTCTGATTCTCCACGGCAAGCATAAACTTCAGAAGCATAAAAATATCAGCATGTATTCAAAGGTAGTCTTATGTAAAAGAAAACTGAAATATATACGGTAAGAAAGGCGTGTTGTGCGGTCATTTGTAAAACTCCGGCGCATCGCTGTAAAACGTATTTCGTGCTTTGCTGTCTAGCTGCAATGAGGAATCATGCGCTTGTGACCATTCGGCTTGCAGTGCGCTGGCCCTGACACCCCCCTCCTTTCGCCTTAAGGACAGCTCGGTATTTAACGGCCTGCGGGGTGAAATATAACTGTTTCTTGCAAACAGGAACATTGCACCAGCGCCTCAGAAGCGGGAACAACGCGAGCGAACAAGCCGGCGCTTCAGATTTGATACACGACGCTGAGAGACCATTGAGAACAAGGAACTTTGCGAAACATCCGAAAAAAGAAGTCAGCGATACGTTGCCTATTTGGTTTTTCTGGTTTTGTTTCAATGTCTTGTTGTAATGTGCCGGACACGACGCGCGATATATTAAACCGCACACAAATATAGAACAGGCTGTAAGGGGCCTCTTTGAATCATTCTCTACTTTCAATGCTTTTCTCAAAGTATACGGGTTGCACTTAGTCGTTGCGCCACACATGAAGGGCTTCTTACGTAGTTGTGTTTTTCGATCAAACCAAAGTTGCCGTGGTAGGCATTCGACTGGCTTGTTGACGCAGCGATCTATAGTCCCAGTCCGTACATAGATTATGTGAGTCGTAAGTGGCGTGTAGAGGAGCGCTCATAAGTAAGCGGACTATCCTTGTATTTGCGGCTACATTCACACTTGCCCCTGAAAATTTCTGAAGACATGGACCGCACACCGGGCAGCGATGTCAGCTCAAGAATGTGGGGTCCGATTCACGCATTTTTTTTTTGTACGCCTTCACTTTCATCTCGCTGCTGATTACGCTTAATTGATATATTAACAGCCGCTAAATTAACAGATATATTTACAGACGATACATTTACAGATATATTAACAGATATATTAAATAAGGGGTCAAAGTTCTTTACTGGCCACCTCCTAATTCTGCAACCTGGAGCTGTGCTCCTACCAGCCGCACTGTGCCAGAGGAATGAGACAGAATGCTCACTAAATTTGGCTACATAGCTCAGACGAAGATAACGCCTGTAACTAGATTTATCGGACCTGTTGACGTAGAACACGATGCCATTGTGGATGATAATAACATAAGAATAATTTCATGCCTACGCATCCTATAGACTAAATAAAGACTCGCCGAGGTGGCTCGCTGGCTTTGCCTGTCAACTGCTGAGCCGAAAGTTGCAGAATCGAGTCATGACCACGCCGGCCGCATTTAGATCGAGCAGAAATAGGAAAACGCCAATGTGTTGTGCAAAGTAAAGGCCCTAGAATCTATCTGCCTAGAATCCTAGCTGGTACAGATAAATACAGAGCGTCTATTGCGGCATCTCTCACAGCCCTTGCAGCTTAGGGACGATAAACTCCAAATAAAAAACCAGACCATTTGAAGGTCGCATACTTAGTGGGTTTAGTTAATAGAAAATTATAGCCTTGCACGATCCCCGATCTGCTGTCGTGATTAGCTTCCGCACGCCGTCATTGTGTGCACGCTGATTGGTCCTGACGTGGGAGGCGTGCGCGCGGTTTACTGGCTCCTGGCTCCATCTGGCGCCCTAGGGGCGTTCTGCGCACGGGCAATGGCGCCCCGCGGAATTGAATCAAGGTAGCGGATCGCATGATCGTGCTTAGCTATAGTTCTATAGAATGAGATTACCCGTGACATTATCACACGACCATGTTTCCGTGTTTTGTACGAAAACGTAGGCTTAAGGAGAGTTCACTCAACGCCTGTAATTAAACACCCGTACCAACTGACCGGCCTCTCTACTGCGAGGTTTTCTCGTTTCGTGTTTACCTAATAGAGAATGTGACATTCCCGCTTCTCTTCGTAATTTTTGCATTAGATTAGCCTAATTATACCAAAAGATGACGACCGTGAATCCGATGTTGCACATATTGACAAACTTAACACCGGTGCTTATAGAGTCTATCAGTCTTTATCAAGATGACTAAAGCAGGAAACTTACTTCGCGTACAGTACCACAGTACATATTCCACGTAAAAAATAGCAGTGAATAACGTTTTTACGTCGCGATCCAGAAACCTTACCAGGGATGACAAGTGCCTTGACAGAGCGGTAAATATAGGAAGAGAAAAAATAAAGGGCTTAATATACTTAAAAACAAGAAAAACTTCGCGAAGGTTTCTCTGTGAGCCAACTTTAGTAAATCTGGGGACACTACATTTTATACAGTACATTATTTTCTGATAAAAATAACAATTCAGGTTATTTAGCTGAAGTCCCAATGAGTGCAACGCACTAAAGAGTGTCAGATGGGATTATCTAGCTGCATAATGCAAACAGACTCTTTCAGATTTTAAGGTTTTCAATGGCGCATGAACCGAAACACGCGTTTTCGATATACGAAATAAGAGGTACAATTATTTGAGGGTGGCCATTTTGAATATTTTGTTTCTTACGATTTTATGGGAGCGAAGATTATTGAAAACCTCCTGCATCTAATTTCTTGTACATAATCGTTCGTGTGAATGGTAAACAAGACCTATAGGCGCTCATGTGCAATCAATGAATGAGGGATTATTTCTCAAGGTTTCCCACCCACCGGCAGCACCTGGGTGACCGGGTGCTCCTTTCTTCCCTCGGGTGCCCGGCACTCCTGCAAAAAAAAAGGGAGAGGGCGCACACTGACTAAGAATCTTCGAAGCTACGTACATCGCTATCTTGGCCACAAGGTACGGTATCATTTACTCTAATCTATTACTATGCGCAGAACTACTTTCAATTAAGGAAGTGCTCAGTAAAAAGGAAACATTACAGCTTGTGTGCGGGTGACAACCGTACTTCTGAAATCACGGGCCGTACAACACCGTTAAAATTTACAGAACAGCGCTGACTAAAAAATACGAAAATAAGAGCCTTTTATTACAAATACGACTGGGAAAAGGTACCCGAACTGTGAGACCACTCAGGACCTCAGGTGAGACCACTGAGGACCTATCAGAAGACAACAAGCTAACAAACGACACCTTTGTATGAAGAGAAGGAGATGAAGGATAATGCATAGGAATATGAAGTGGTGAAAGCCATTCGAGTAGAGAGCAGAATAGTGGTGGCAAATGTTGCAAAGCAGTAGCGCGGCGACTCACCTGGTGGGCCGGGCAATCCTGGAGGCCCCCGCGGTCCCGGCATTCCAGGGATGCCTGAGGAAAAATTATTGATGGCGCCTTAGAGGAACAATAAAGGGAAATACAAGCAGAAAGAAGCTCTGCTGGCATGATAAGATTACCATTCGAGAACACTGCCAGCGCTTTGCTGCGTATAAAGGGAACTGCGTTGCTTAAAAAATTCGCAAAAACGTCAACAATTTCTTCCCCCATTTTCATTCCCCCCAAAATTTGGCAATGTTAAATCATTTTTTTTAGGTGTATTCTTCAAAATTATTCAATTAATCAGACAACAAAAACGAAACTGGTCTACCCACCAAGCAGACGGCTCTTTTTATTATTGTGACCGACAGCGGGCGCTACCTTACATTTTACTATGAACGTAGATTTAACAGGCTCTTTTTCTGTTAAAGGAGTATAGACACATAATTTTGATGACAAGTTTTCTTCTCTAGAATGATGAAGAAGACTCTACTCCGCATGAATCACCATGTGACATTCGCCTACGACAGCTAAATAATTTATAATAGATTTTTTTCTGTCATGCTGTTTCGGTTTCAACAGCCGAACGATGGCTGTGATCAAAGAGTACTTTTGTGTCACGTGAGGCATAAAAAAGCATCCATATAATCGCTGCTTCATCGTTATATTTTACTGCAGTGCTGAACCCAGCCTTCCTCAAGAGCCGGAACGACAATTAATGTGGAAGCAGCGATTGTATTCCAGTTTTTTCATGCCTCACGTGACCTGCAAGAACACGTTGATGTCACAGTCATCATTCTGCTGTTGAAACCGAAACCGAAATAGGACGAGAAAGAAATGCGATTGTAATTTATTTAAGAGTTATAGGAGAATACCAGGTGGTAATCCATGTCTAACAACGCCTTAGGCATCATTACAAACAAAAAAACACGCACCCAAAAAAAGTTGCATGTCTATACTCCTTTAAGCCGTCATCTGAAAACATTGCGGCGGCACTATTCGTAATCGCGAACGACTCCCTGTTATAGCTATAATTCTAAAATGCAGGTCTTTTAGGAGCAAAAATAAAAGATGAAAACGAAGGCGATTGTTAGCTCCCTGGGATTAGAACAACATATGCTAACCCCACTCCATAAATGCAAGTGTTTGAATTTTATTTCTGTTTTAAGCCTCGAGATAAGCTCCGACTAATTTTAAATTTTCTTGGATAATTATTGGGCACAGCGGTGGCCATGTCGATATTGTCATTTTTTAATTAATTGCCTACATCTTGTACTCTGATGGTTTAAAGATTAGTTCGGAGTTATCCTTCAGCCCAGAGCCATAGACAGCCATCCGCAGCCATCACTATAATTTAGTTCTAATTAGGCTTAGAGGCTGGCCAAATTTACGTGCACTGGTTGGCCATTCAACACGTTATTTGCACTCAGAGCTCTGCTCTCATAATCAGCTCGAAAAGATGATTCTTGCCTCTGGGTTAGCTTCGAACCATTTTGTCGCCGTTCTCTGGCTTTGAGACAAGAATTTCATAGGCTTCGATGGTCCGGACAGGCGGAGGTACATGCACTTAATTTATATGGACCGCTTGTCGCGTCCATAGAATTGAAAATTCGGCACTGCTTTCCGTTGAAAGTCAGCTAGCTTTTACAAAACGCAAAATACAAGAGCAAATGCAAGCGTACGAGGGCCAGCTCCGAATGTTCTTATCACACAAGAACACCGCGTGTGGTACGCGAAAGACTGGCTCTGCGTGCTGCCTCATACAGTGACAACTGCGGTGGCGAAACGCGTGCGCCGTAACCCCGTTATGCTCTTGACAAAACAACGTTACGCCCACGCGACGGCTGGGCGGATGGGTGATAAAAGCAACCCATTTGAAACGCGGCGGTCGCGGCGGCTTCCGGCAGGGTTACTAATCTTTGAGGCAGCGCAGCGCCTCCTGGCGGCACTGTCTGCTGCAAGCTTCTCGTTCTCCTACGCCACCTATGTTACAATGAAGAAATCAATTTCAGACGATGACGGCTACGGCTAAAACGGTGGGTGGCAATTCACGTGACGTGGCCTCATTCGCGCCGTGCTTAGCTGAATCTTGTTAGGGCCGCAAGAGGCAGCGCCGGCACCGCGCGGCAGATCTCGCGTGGCCCTCAATCATGGCTCCCGCACGGCGCTCTGCAAACAAACCACCCGCCCGCTGACAATTATTTATTTCCCTCCGGAAGGGAATCTCCCGCCGTCGGTGTGTGCCCGTTCGCTTCGTTAGGCGCCACTCCGCGCACCGGTCCGATTAGGGAGACCCGGATTCGGCCTGCAACGGGACCCCGCGGGACAGCGGGCGCTCTCCCGCAAATGCGCGTCCCTTCACCCCCTCCCTCTCTTCCCAATGCCCTCGCTCTCTGTTCTTCGTTTCGCCATGTTGTTTTCCCTGTACCACCTTTTTTATCCTTTCTGGACCAACTCCCGTTCTCCTAGGTGCCTTCTCGTCGGGTCCCTTTTCCCTCGTTCCCTACCTGTCAAGCAATTCAGCGCAGGCCACAGCAGGACCGTGCCTGACTGCTCGTTAACTCCTGCCCCACCTCAGCTTACAGATAAACGTACGTGAGTCTCGGAGGCCGCAGCCTGAGCGCCTGTTAGCCTTTTTCTTTGGAACCCTACAATGAAACAATTTGGGTGGGGTAATGGGCTTGAGCGTCGTACTGGGTCGCAGCCTAATACTCCCACGTGCTCCTGTAGGCTAGCGAGAAAATTTTAACATTATCCAGGTGCGCCGCACGTTCGACGCTCTAGAGGGTACGCGTCGGTGGTCACTTGATGCAGAAAGATCATATACGTTTGGGCATGCGTGTGCGCACTTCCATGGAGCCAGGAAGTCTTTAAGGTCCGTTCCGCCGCATATAATGCCTCACGGCGCTTGCTATGCTGACAGGCTAAGCCACAGTCTGCTCAACTAATTGCTTGAAAAGCACCAATCTCCCTGTTGAAACCCTGTAAGAAAAGAAAAAAACCTGACACGGAGTAATACTGTCTGAGTATTGCTGTCTAACCAGTCTCCTCATTTTAGTTAAATGCTTCGCGAAAGCGTTCAGTATTGCCTGATTGTGTGGACGTATAAAACGCACGGAGAAAATATTAGAATTATGCCACGGGCAATAGAATTCGCGTATTACTCGATGCGCCTGTGCGCTGAAAATAATCCTCTCCTGATTGGAGGCTTCTCGTAGCCCACACATTTTGATAATTCAAATTGAGCTTAGCAATTCGTTTGTGTTCTGCCTGGACTCACTGTACTCAATTCACATCTTCGAAAAAAAGAAAAACAAATAAACAGGCAACACTCTTATCCCGAGCCCCACATTTTCTCTAAGCACAATTCATATCCATCTACGTCATCGCATGGTTACGGTAATTTAGCGGTTACATCATTTTCAGATTTATTTTCAGTTTTACGTTCCTTTGATTTCTTATAGGTTTTCAATGCATGTCATCTTCACGAGTTCTCAAGAATCTCCGCTCAGTAACGCTCTCTGCGCGCCTTCTGAGCATTGCGAAAGAAAAAAATAAATCACTATTTTGGATGTCGTTCAGTGCTCTAGTTTCCTCGAAAACTTGTTTGTTTTCACTCCTGGTTGCCGGTACTGCCCTTTCTCGTGCCATCAGCACCGTTTACAGATGTTCGCTCAAGGCCTGGTAAGCCTTGAAGGCTGGCTGGCGTTGGTTGGTCGCACTGCGTTCTTTCGGGCCGGGCGTGGTGTTCCCGATTCGCTGAGGACGCTGCTAGCGTGTTACCCACGAATTGCGCTCGACAGAAGTAAACCCTCAAGAGCGTGAAACGGTAGTGGTTGCGATTGGTCGCGAACCGACTGGCCCTACCCGAAGCAAACCGCGAGTACTCGTCACAAAATTCGGTGCATGTTCTAAAAAACGGCACTGCGCGTAAGCAATCGCGCCCGCGCGCGGTAAAATAAAAAAAAATCAACAGCGGGGAACGAATCCCGGAGAGTGCGTAACTTTGCGTGCGCTCGACTACTGATCCGGTGTTCCCGGGTTCGAACCCGACCGCGGCGGCTGCGTTTTTATGGAGGAAAAACGCTAAGGCGCCCGTGTGCTGTGCGATGTCAGTGCACGCTAAAGATCCCCAGGTGGTCGAAATTATTCCGGAGCCCTCCACTACGGCGCCTCTTTACTCCTTTCTTCTTTCACTCTCTCCTTTATCCCTTCCCTTACGGCGCGGTTCAGGTGTCGAAAGATATATAGGAGACAGATACTGTGCCATTTCCTTTCCCCCTAAAACCAATTATTATTATTATTGCTGCCCTTTCCACTCAGCTCGCCGGCGCGGTGCCAAAGTAAACATAGCCACGCGCGGCGTCGATTTCTCAAGAATGTCTGAGTAGTTTCTACTCATCGTCGACGGAGAGGGCGTGACCGCTACTCCCACACGCTCTAAGGGTGTCTGGGAGTGCACGGAAATGTGCGCGAAGTGGTGACAGTACTACACAAAGGATAAATAAAGGATACGCTTGCGCTGTACTTATTTACTGTTTCAGTAACTCGTGGATTCTTGAGACAACTTTACTCATGGACAAGTAAACGTTTGAGCAAGCTTTGTGCTTCTTGGTGTCTTTTTATTTAAGAAGTTGCACAGCTGCCAACACGTTGCAGGTTGCTTAGCTGGCGACCCAATCAGCGGTTCTTTCGACAGGCATCCAGTAACATTGCGCACTGACATAAGTGAGAAAAGCCTTTTAGTCACGGGAATGAGCAGGGCTCAAACAGGTGGAGAGATAGACGAAACGATGGAGGAAAATGATCACTCCCATGCAATTGATGCTGTCGCCACCGATTTACGCAAAACCAATTTTAGACATCATACTAAGTACCTCACACCACGTTTTTGTTTCTTGCTAACAAAAATGCCGGATGAGGATTGAATACTTGCTCCCATAACTTCCAAGAGCCTAAATTAAGAAGAACGGAAGGAGCCTGTGTTATGACGAAGAGAACCCCCTGCCTCTCAGAAAAACATACAAATGAAATAAGCGCCAGCGACACAGTGGAAAAAAAAGAGAGACAATAACTCGGGCTGATTACAATACAATGGAACACATGCTTGTGCTGTTAGTAAAATGTGAACGCTAATTCAATAAAAGAAGAATAAGATGGTATGCAATTAGTCTTTCAGTGCGTTTCTGTAAGTTTTGTTGCTATTGTTCGAGGCTTACCAGAACCGTCGCTGATTGGGCGGGCAATCTTGAGACTTTATCGCGCAGATCTTGGACAGAAACAGCCTATTCATATTCATGAGCGGTAGAATAATTTGATTCTCCGCCACCTAGAAGGCAGGAACCAGCAGCGCTACGAACGTTTGGCTATCGGGCTTCGAAAAAAAGAAAAAGAAAGGTACAAGCGAAATGAGACAAGCAGAACAAAAGTATGTGGCGCTGACTGGCGGACTCTCTAATAGGGGAGCCCGCTGGTTTTTGTAGGAAGTACAACAAGCTCCTTTATCGTGCTTTACCAGCGTCGCTTATCCTTTGTTGCACGAGAAAAGGGAGGGACTAGGGCCAGGCTCAAATTAAATATTCCCTTTGCAGTTGCTGTCTACCTCGTTTCTCCCTAATTCGGCTGAAACGCGCACGCGGCGGCCACTTTAAATTCAGTGGAGGGCCTTATTTAAGTAGTGGCGTAATAAATTAAAGCTGACGGGAACCGTACAATTGTGTCACAAAGGTGACCTGTGTTTTCTACTGCGTCTTTTAGTTTAATATTTGAATTTAGGTTTTTAAAAATGAGACTGCATAATTAGGCGTTTATGGTTTGAATGGAAAGCATTTCTTTTCTTGAAACACAGCGCTTAGGAAGCTTGAGAAAATTATGGGACTCCAACTGTTTGACAGAAAAAACACTCCTCCTACTTTTGGTTGTAAGTAGCGCCGCGGTTAGACAGGCAATAAAATAAGTGTGAGAGAGAGAAAGAGACGAACTCCCAGCTCATAAGCTCCAGCTGGCCTTAACGCATCTTAAATCTGCTGCGCTAAGCTTGCTTGCTTTTCCTCATGCGATGTTTTTGTGTAACTGGAAAAACAAACTAGGTGGTGCGAAATCAGCCCTGAGATCCACTGTTATCACAGCGTTTAGAGGAACAAAAATTATAAACTCGTGCAAAATACGTTGCAAGTTTACTTGCAGGTGATTTTATAAACGGTTTAGTTATTTTTGGAATGAAAGAATGCAGATTGTGAAAATAATTGTTACTTTAAAATCAGAAGCAGTTCATTGAAAAATTCGCAGCAATAATGAGGTGACTAATAGTGACGTCATCTCCACGACCCCTCTTCCCTTTCCCTTCTCCCTCAACCCGCCCATCAAACAAGCACAGCAAGCATGTACTGCCAGAGAACCCGACAGTACACATTAAGATTTAGATATCACAGCTTCAATTTTTTTTTACATTTAGGAGGCAGCTTGCTCTGTCGTGTTATTTGCAGTTATTTCGCTTAAAAAAAAAGATATTGCAGGCAGATAGACGTTAACAGTGCATTCACGTTCTTTCGAACAGCTTACATTCTCTTGTTCGATGTTTTAAATTCGAAGTGTTTTTTTCTCTGGTTAAAAAGGAGTCCGCATAACATCTAGTTCGCATATTTACAAAACGAAGTTTAGTTAATAAGAAAGTTTAAAAATTTAACTTATCTGGAGCAAGCCACTTGTTCTGCGCAGTCGTAGGTTGTCAGGAATCTCAAAACTGTGCTACCAAACTTGTAGAAAGTAAAGTACTGCGCTTAATAAAATACCCTACACACTCCTACCAAAGCGAGCAAGACGACTTTTTTCGTCACTGTGTTGGGAAGCTCCAAAACAAGGCTGAATTTGCGAAACCCTCACTGTGAATGGAGGGAGCAAGAGTCACGTTCAACGAAGAAACAAGCTCCTCTGTCCTGAGAATCATGTTCTACTCAGGCCAGAGCCACATATCAAGGCTACCATTCAGCCTCAGGTGGCCGCGAAGAAGAATGCGTGTTTTTGAATAGGATGTCAGACCAGAGACACTAAACACGTATTCGAGATAGACAGTCATTTTAAAGTTAAAGTGCTGCTCAGGAACGAGTGTTTGAAACCTTGCTGGAGGCATGATAGCACTTGTCGAAGTGGCTGTCTGGCATGTGCCCCTTATGTCTCAGCGGAGAGTTCTGGGTGCCTAAGGAAAACAGGGCTAGTGGAACTTTCAGCCACAGAAATCGCCTGCCTCTCGCTCCAAGCGAAATCGCACATGTGTCTGATCAGGAAGGCTCTAAAGAAGACCGAGAAAACTCACCGTCCGTGCCATTAATCCCCGGTCGGCCGGGAATACCAGGCGTGCCGTGGTGTCCGTCGCGTCCAGGAACGCCGTCGACACCGTCCCTCCCCGGGACACCGTCCAGGCCGGGCTCACCCGGAAGTCCGTCTCGGCCGTCCAGCCCCCCAGCACCCGGTGCTCCCGGCTCACCTGCGCAAGGTCAACAACACATCGTCATCAGCCTACCTCCTTCTACTGCATGGGACGGTCTAGCTCTCCCACTCATCTTAATGCGATTTCCCGCGTCCAGCACTTGTTGCCAGTAGTATGCTGAAAGCTGTACGTTTAGAACTTACAAGATGTCAAAATCAAAGTTCCGTAGCTTTCATGATTATCCATATTTCGATTTAATATCTTTTCATTTGAAAGCGAAGCACAGAAGGACATTGCAAAATCCACCGGACCGATGTGATAGGCTCACCAGTCACATCCTAACAGCTCTTTAGTCGAAATATTCACAAGGAGTCGAAACTCAAGAGGACGTGCATCGCAAGCACGCAGCTGGGGAGCGCGGAGAAGCGTATGATTGAGGATACGAGTTGCTAGGCTGGCAACGCATCACCAGCAACGCGGCCGCGAGTGAACTGGAAGCAGGAACCATAAAAAAATTTGGGACAGCCGCCGGACCTCTCCGTCGGGTCACAGCGTAAAAGAGGGAGAAGAGAAAGGTAAAATAGGTTTGGCACACGGGAAAGCTTAATAATATTGTTGCGCATTGGTATCCATTAACAGCCCCTTAACACTGGAGGCGCAACGTGCTTAAACAGCTACGTTGGCGTCGTCATCATCATCACACGTCATTGCTCTGGGCCATAACGGTGTCCCACTGATCTGAAACTAGCCCAATCCTCAGCAGTCATGGCCACTCGATTACAAGTGTCCCTACGCCATACTTCCACATCAGCCTGTCCTGCCAAGGGTTGGGTTTTTATACCGCTGGAATTCGACATCTTACACTGATATATAACTTGTTGTTTTTCTGGCCTGCATGATACGCCTGCTGTGCATAAAAGCTCCCGGGCCGACGGTGCGAGCAAGAAATGTTAGGGATCACTCACTCTCCAGTGTTTTCTGCTTTTTTTGCGCGTTATCTCCAGGTCACGGCTTCGACATACTGACGCGTCGGGCGTGTCACAATAGACAAGTATCCAAGAAGTCTTGAGTTGAGAATTTGGCCTGACGTTGCCCTTGATGTCAAAAGATTAGCAGCGTTCGAGTATGAATTGCATTCGAATGAAATCATTGTGATGTAGTTGTACGAAAATCCCTCTCGATTATTTTTTCAGAACGTTTCGGACAAAGACGCGGGTTCGATCCCGGCCGCGGCGGTCGACTTTCGATGGAGGCGAAATTCTGAAGGCCCGTGTACTGTGCGATGTCAGTGCATGTTCAAGAACCCTAGGTGGTCGGAATTCCCGGAGCCGTTTACTACGGCGTCTCTCATAGCCTGAGTCGCTTTGGGACGTTAAACCACCGTAAATCGTAAACCGTAAAGTTTTCGGACAGTGCCAAGTAGTTTTTCCCTCCCCTCCCTGTTAATTTCCTGTGCGATGTCAGTGAACGTTAACAGACTCCAGATAATCAAAATTATGCGGATTCCTGAAGTACGGCGGACCACGCAGCCTGATTCGCTTGGGGGCGTTAAATCCCATAAATCCAAACCCCATCAAGCCAAACAGCATTTATTTTTATTTTTCACAGCATTAGCTGTCCTTAACTCGTCCCACAAAATTGTAGCGTCGGTGGCGTCGTTCACACAGCGTAGAGCCGAGCACACGTGTTAAAAATGTGTCGCCAACCTAAGAGCCCAGCATCTCACACCCACAACCTCCAAAACCTCCCGGCACACACGCATACAAGGTGGGTGCTTAACCCATAGAAACTCGCTGCGAAGGCCCAGCGGTTACAGCGTTACCTATTCCTAGCAGTTTCCTCACCTTTGCGCCGTCGACGTTGGCGTCTACAAGGCCGCCGCCGGGAAACCATGGGGAAAAACTACACCTTCGGGAATCCACCGCTAAAAATGCACTTTCGACATAAGAGCTAAGTGTCTCCCAAATACGAGGCGAATGCGCTATCCACTATGCTGCCGCTGCGGTGTCCTAGCCGAGTGTTAGAGCACCTAATCTAGTATATAAATTGTAACATATCTAAAGTCCCTCGCGACCACAAACATGTAAGCGCCCACGAATTTTTTGGTTAAAACTCAATAGAAAGTGCCTAATGCTGCTCATTTCCCTGTACAGAGCGTGAACTTCATAAAGGTGAAATGTCACGGATTGTGAAGGAAATACAGTGACGTTCGCACGGCCACAATTGCATTGTTCTGCAATTGACTGGTGTCAGGTGGTGGCGCGAAGTGAAAAGACGCTGTAGTGGAGGGCTCCGGAATAATTTTGACCACCTGGGGATCTTTAACGTGCACTGACATCGCGCAGCACACGGGCGCCTTTGAGTTTCGCCTCCATCGAAACACGGCCGCCGCGGTCGGGTTCGAACCCGGGAACTCCGGATCAGTAGCCGAGCGCCCTAACCACTGAACCACCGCGGCGGGTGAATATTCGCGTTTAATTGGAGTATTACGCAGTTACAAGAACGCACTTTTCCGTATTTGCCCGCATTTCTGTTTATGCGTCGTGGAGGTCGAGCCCGAAATTCGGAAAAAGGAGAAAAAAAACAAAGTTAGAATGACGCGTTGGTCGACCAACGGAAGCTCCGAGCCACAAACACCGATCTACACATAGTTCCTATCCGGAGACGTCGCATTTGCGTACCGTGCGCGGATTGGACGCATTGTCTCGATTAAACGCGATAGGATACGTGTTGCTTGAAGGCATCGTAATGGTCTTCATTTCGTTCTCTGAAAGTTCAGCAGACTCTCTCAGCGTTCGCAGCGTCACCGGTGCCGCACGCTAAAGCAGTAATCTGCTGCCCGTGCACGGAAAGCGTAGCGCTACTGTCGTACGCGAGAAGGCGCTCTCGCTGTTTTCGGCGCTGTGACTATCTGATTAACTTTTCTACGACACTAGACTCGTGCAATTTTCTGGCGGCTTCGCGCAAAACAACCACCAGTTTAAATGTTGCCGAAAACGGCCACTGATGTTCGCGAGGCATGACTCGCCACTCGGTTTGGCGAATGGTAGAAGTTCGTTTTTACGATGAGCCGTCTAAAGCGCGCGGTCAATGGGGTGACGGTGCGGCGGGACTCCTTTTATCTTCGTGTCGGACTTATCTGGTGATGTGTTGTGCGGTTCTATTAAAATAGGAAAGGCGCGTGGAAGCAATTTGTTGAGGTACTTTTGTTCGGAAACTTGTACTCGTGTTTTCGTATATTGCGGCTGCGTTGCCCACATTAAATTGCCGCTCTTTTGTGTTTTTATCCTTTAAGCGCCCACAAACTCGATCGCTCCGTAAGCTTGGTCGCGTTACATGAGGGTAAATAGTTATATTTAACGGAAATTTGATCAGTGTGCCAGCGAGAGGAGAAAGGATGAACTAAAAGGCGAGAACTAATTTATGTAACTGTATTTAGAGACTAAATACTTTATTTATCTATTATGTTTGGTTTCTGGTTTCTGGGGTTTAACGTCCCAAAGCGACTCGGCTATGAGAGACGCCGTAGTGAAGGGCTCCGGAAATATCGACCACCTGGGGTTCTTTAACGTGCACGGACATCGCACAGTACACGGGCCTCTAGAATTTCGCCTCCATCGAAATTCGACCGCCGCGGCCGGGATCGAACCCGCGTATTTCGGGCCGGCAGCCGAGCGCCGTAACCACTCAGCCACCGCGGCGGCTTTATCTATTATGTATTTCTCCACTACAGCACCTTTGCTGAAACAGAGCGTCGAATTGGGGACAGCCTAAAAGCACCCGAGTATGAGGTGACCTAGGTGCCTGCATAACTCAAACGAGACGGCGCCACACACAGTGACGAGCGGATTGTCTGTAAAGTGTTGATGAAGTGCCCGATGCCCGATGGTGCAGTTGCCACCTGCCACGGTGGGCATGACGTCAGTAGGTCACATGGCCGGCCGCGTGGCACCTGCCATGACATCTGTCACGTGACTGCACTGACGCTGCCCTCTTGAAAACCTAGCGTAGTGAAGCTCTCGCTTCACAAATTGAACCAGTGGAGATTACACACCAAAAACTACAGAAGCAGTCTATGAGGACCTGCAGAGGCTCTACTATGCACACAGTTAACAACGATAAACAGCACACGGCTGCATTCACAATTCCTTTTTTTTTCTTTGCATCATCGCAATACTGATACCCGTGTATCTACCACGGGTGCCCGGGATGTACAAACGGAAGATTTCTGCGCATTAACACCGTTCGTTTGATTATAGGCCGTACTCCCACTACGTGTGTATAGAGCTGCTCCAGACTTCCTGATCAGCATGCAGTTCATTGGTAGTTATAAAAAGTAATAACGAGCGTTCGATACATTTCATTTGCAAACTTCGTTCCAGATGGTTAAGATAGCACCTGCCTAAATGGGGGGAGGGATCGTGGAAGGCGTTCGTCACGCAAATATCGCCCATTTTTTTAATTTTTAAGGGTGCTCAAGGTACATCTTAACAAACTCTGAGAGTTGGACAGTAGTGTGCTGAATGAAAAAGAAAACATCACCACTTGAAGTTTTGTTCGTTCCAACCTAATTTTTGTGTGTGCTAAATTATTGATTTTGCTTCTGACTGCTGCCGGACGCCCAAATCAACTCACCGCGCACAAGCGCCGCCGCAAACACCGCCGCAAACGCGACAGAGCACGGCTCTTTGCACACAAGGAAATTTCAGCACTATAGTCGAAAGTGTTTAAACACGCAGATAATAAATCGGCAAACCGCACAAAAACCTAGCTTTTAAAAGGTGGGACTGCGCGAATAAGTCAATGACAGGAGACATAGGAACGAAAACGGCACCACGAGCGCAGACTTCCAACTGTTTATTGATGAACGGAAGCCCATGCCATATAGGCGCGGAACCCAGGTGAAAGCCAGATAAAAAAAAAGCACGTGGGCCATCGGACATCATTTCGCAAGAGCTTCAAACATCATTTCGCTAAAGTGACTGTTACCCTCGAATCTTGTTTTCTTTTTTTCTAATGTGCATTGGTTTGAAGCTCTGAACGAAATGATTTCTGATCGCCCATGTGTTTTTATCTGGCCTTCACCAATGATGCGATTTTGTTTCTTGAGTTATGTTTGTTCCAGTATAGAGAAGAAAAAAGTATGATCAATGTGTGCTATCTAATATGCACACATGTGCAAATTGACACAGGTGGTTGCGCGCCTGGGTTCCGCGCTTGTATAGCATGTGCTCGCATTAACAATAGCTGGAAGTCTGCGCTCATGGCGTCGTTTTCGTTCCTGAATGCCTCCTGTCGTTGTCCTATTCGCGCTGTCTTACCTTTTAGTGCAATGAAACAACCAGCCTGCAAGAACGTTTTACTACAAAAACCTAGCCTCAGCCTAAAATCTGCAGGTTATATGAATGTCACCGTGTTTATTCATTTAGTCACGGAGCGCTATACGTTCTCGACTCCGAGTCTAAAACGCGCGCCTCAGCACTTTTTCTCTCTCGACTCTCTCTCTCTCCTGCATATCATGGGAGAGGGTACCGAGACAACGAACGAGACAAGTGCGCAGCAAGGATCTCCCGCCGCAGTAAGGGCGGAAGCTACACCGCCCCAAATCTTTTATGTTTGTCAACAAGAGAAAAAAAGCGCAAACGAATACAGCACCATATATTCGGGAAGGTAAAGTATAGAAAAGTAGGAAAGATTTTTCATCCCGACTTGGTGGTGAAAAAAAGAAACACAAAGAGGCGACGGCGCCGAGCCAGTCTGGAATATGGGGCACGTAAGCCCCGGGACGCGTCGTCAGCATTGGATGTCCCACGTGTCCCCAAGGCCTCCCCTAGCAAACGTGGTGTTCAGGTATGTTGCCGTCTTATCCTGCCTTGAAATTTTTGTCCTTTTCAGAAGCTCTTGTGATGATTCTAGAATTTTGTTGACGTTCTGCAATTTGTCGACGAAGAGAAAAAAAACAGTTGATAAAGAAAGTTAAAGTTCATACATTGTCTATTTTATGTGTCGTGTGTACAGGACTACAGCGCTGCATCAGACGCCACTAGCAATAATTGAAAAGTATATTCCCCAGTGCAGGGTAGCCAACCGGAACCCCCTTCTGGTTAACATCCCTGCCTTTCCCTCCTCCTCTTTTTCTATCTATCTTTGTGACTCCTTTATGCACGCCCCGTTTCCAGACATTTTTCCGATAATTAGAGTATTGATGGTCGGACATTATTCGTGGAGAAAAAAATCTTAACATGCCTTGCGACCGCATGTTTTGGCATTGATTGGCGTGTCTTTCATTCGTTGTCTCAGCAGGGTTTCTTTAAATCAGCTGAAAGAAAAATTGCCGCCATAGCAATTGCAAGTTTATTCAAGAGCGCGTCAGCCAACATGCGAATACGGATAAATGCTTACAAAGTGCTTGGCAAAAAACGCTCTCATGCCAGAGAAAACATAGCCATATACCAGACACTGCACAGATCAAAGTCAAATAATGGCATCACTATATACATTGATTCAAAGAGTTTAAAAGATACTGGAGCATGTTTTTATATCGGAGGCCTTTGGAATCCTTGTGCGCTACTTAAATTATTCTAAAGCGCATTATTTTTCTTCTTCCACGCATTTCATGCTTTGAACAATTTTGCATTAGGCGTGTGAGTTTTAAAAAAATACCACCGTTCACTTTTCAGTTGTCTCAGCGAGCAGTCGAGCATTTTCAGTCGACTCCGCGTTCTCAAGAATTACGAGGCATAGAAAATCGTGCTGTCAGTGAAAGATCGCAGCGCAAGTTTTCGCTCCACGTAACCATGAATCTGTGTGGCTGACATAATTACCTCCCATCTATATTTCAACTTCATTTCTTTATCTTGCCCTTTCCCCTTAGATGTGGTCGAAGGATAGAGCCACGTTTCTTCCAGCAGACATTTCCTCTTTTCTTACAGTTAATTATATATGGTTCAGGGTGGATGTCATAACTGCTTTATTGTCTCGCTTCCTAACGCACCGTAATCGAACTTGTGGCTTCCTGAGCCGTTTGAGGAGCGGATGCCTAAGGGAGAGAAGGAATGTCACAAATAGGAGGAAAACTTAAAAACCTACCTCACAATTATATAAAGAAAAATTAATTGTTTTATTAGCTCCTGACACCCAAGCCTCAACTTTTTTTTTTGCTGCTCTAAACTGCCTCACTGTTACTCCGTTGGCTCGTAGGTTAGGTTGCTCATACACAGCAAAAGCTATAATTAAATTTAGGCTCATTCTACAGTGACTGTGACAAATTTAAGCTTCTTACATAGCTACGGATTGCCCCAATATGCCGCATAGGGCATGTGCCGTAAATAGATAAGAAGTAATGGCAATTGCTGATATTCACGCTAAACGAGTATCCTTAAATAGCTGAAACACTGGTTACTGCCACCTCGGCGTAGCGACTCACACGAACACTCAGGAATTTTTCTCCTAGATGAAAACTAAAGCTAGTGCTGGGCCGATTGACTTGGTTTCTGTTTCCACTACGCTTCTTAACCTTCACCCTTGAGGTTGGAAACATGAGTACTCGGATGATCGCTGATTAAAATGTTCTGTAACTCTTCATCCAACGCATTGTTTTGAAGCAGCTGCACTGACGAGTCTTTTAAGTCCGAATTTGCCAAGTCGTATTAATGTGCTACATTTACTGTATTATTGCTGTTAGATTACATGGCTGTGCGTTAGTAGCAACCAAGACGGGCGCGGCCCCGTCGGGCAGGTCTGCTGCCTTTTTCGCGTTCCCCAAGGCATTTCTTTAAAGAAATGTCTTGAATAAAGAGAAGAAAAATGTAACCCCTCTTGCTCGGAGCCAGTAAAAACTCTCTCTCTTAGTGCCGCCTTTCATATCGCATCGGCGTAGATTTTGCCAAAGTCGCAAAAAAAACTCAAGCCAAGAAAAATAAAAAGAAGCAAGCAAGATTCATTTATCGTAACTCTTTCATCCGCTATGTTTTATTCTCCTTCCAAGCCCTGAATCTTCCTGAATTCTGCGCGTATCGCAACTGCAGCGAAGGATTATGAGATGGGTATTCACTTCCATATTTACTTTGGTAACTGCATCCGTCTCGTTGGTGCACACAGAAACTGAACTTATAAAAATATTGGCTGCTGCGCGGTGGGTCTAGCCACATCAAAGTCTTATGAAAGATGTTTTTGACAGCACATGCCGTCTTATCGCCTGGCTCATGGTGATATGAAACTGTTAATTCTGGTTTTCCTTTTAAAAAGGCTGTCTTTAGTAAATTTGGTTTTGGGAATAAATCAATGCCCAGGCACGTTGGTACTTCATTCAGTAGTACTTTTCAAAGCTGCCTTTTATAATTGAGCGTTCTCCGCGATATTTAATCGAAAATCTCACGAGACTTTCGAAGGGCTCAACGTTGGAACCCCTCAGTGCGTCCTGATAAGAGCTTTGTTCGGGTTGGAAGATTTTGACGACGGCTTCCGACGGCGCGCAATAGTTTCCAGGATGCTGTCACTAAGATTTTTTTTTTGTATCCACCGCGCAAATCTTACAACGTCTAGATTCATTTACGACGGGAGGAACTTCTTCTGAGCTAGGGCATTACTTTCTTCTTTGGTTGCGTATGCTTTTAATATATTTATAACACTGACACATCTTTGCTGACTGAAAAGGAAGCAATAAAGATTGAAGTTCGGAAAAATGCAAGAATATTTTATGAACTTGCATGACAGCATTGTTTCGCCGAGGCTTTCTTTCAGTGCTGCAGCCGCTAAAATTATCTTCATTAGATCGCGGCGAATGAACATACTGCGGCCTCTATAAGTTTAAAGGCGCTTCGACTACTGTACTACAACCCCTCCCTAGCGTATGCAATTTCTCATACACGTTTTTTGCGTTCATCATTCGTTTGGACTGTGGCTTGCACGAAAAATCGATTCCTGAAGATTAATACTCTTGCAAACCTCAAGTTAATAAATAGTTCTAAAAAATTAATATTTCCTCATTTGTGGAGCTAACATACAATTCCAAAAATACATGTTTTTTTTTTTTTGCAGTGCCGCAGAAATTTAACTTTTGCAAGCCCAGGAAATCTGTACAAAGGGTTCAAGTGTGCACGGCTGCCACAACGTGCCCAGTTGTAACATTGAGAACCACTGTGCGAAATTTGAATTTTCTGTGCTCATCGAAAACAGTTGGTGCGAGCACTGGGAACATTCTATAGATCAGAATCTTTCGGGACTCTTGTTTTGTAAAAAAAAAAAACAAGTTTAGGCTATCTTCTGGGATACGTGGTGTCTTCAACTGGCGGCGAACAGATGACGCTAGTTGCCGTGGTCCAGGAAAGTGGGCATGGTCAGATCATAAATTCGACAGTTGCGCTCTCTGAAAGGCAGTGAGATTAAATCAGAAAACTTCCGTGAGTAGGATCGCCACGACTGGCGTAGGGCAAGGCTAAGCTCAGATTTTCATGATGGTGGCTTTGCTTTGCAGTGCACGCAACGAAGCTTGTGGTGATAACGACATTGAAAAATGTTGAGCTTGATGATGAAAATTTCGGTAATTAATAATTACTTGATTCAACTACGAGTCTGTCGAGAACCAAAAGAAGCTCACACTGCTGTCAAATTCGCAGCTATCGGTTTAATACAAATAGTACTCAAAATAACACTATACCGAGCTCTCACAATAAATGAACGGCGAAATTTCCAGAAACTTCTGTACTTTCTCCTGAACTTTGTGGCAAGAATACTTAACGCCTCCTCTCTAAGGCCGCTTCTTTTCACTCACCCATTACATTCATCTTCCCTTTTGTCCCGTACGACTAGTGGAGGATGGCCAAAAGGGACTTCCTGTCCTTTATGCCCCTGTGTTCGCGTCTTCAGACTCCCGTGAGATTGTCTCAACCGCGCCTGTAAAGGTTGTTTCGCGTCACACATATAACTTCAGCAAAGATGCACGTTTGAAAGGAAATATCAACCGATTCTACTGTCGACCTTAGGGGGTATTTTGAGGCTTTTTACAACGAAAACTGCAATAACTTTTTCAATCCATTTATTAGAAGATATTAAGGAGGCACAACGGCAGCCGTATAAAGCTTTGCATAAAAAGAGATAATCTGGAAGAGGAAGGGAGGGATGTTAACCAGAAGGGTGTTCAGGTCGGCTGCCCTGCTCAAGGGAAGATGGATGTGGGGATTATTTACATGTTTATTTATTTATTTATTTATTTAGAACATACTGCAGGCCTAGAGTAGGCCCAAGCAGGAGGGGCGAGTACATAATATATGCAAAAAAGAACAGGTTTAGCAAAATTGAAAAAAATGTTAAATACAAGTTGTAACACAAAATACAGCAATAAATACAAGGCTCAGATGCAAAATACAAAAAGTGAACGCAGAAACGGCTCTGAAATTAATGCTGTGAAGAAAACATTGAGTCAAAAGAATCAGCTCTGGTTAAGAGATCTGGCGAACACCTGTTCCACTCCTCAATGGTGCGTGGAAAAAATGAGTATTTAAAGGCGTTAATCCTAGCACTGTAAGGGGTTAATGATTGTGCATGATGATTTCGTGTTTGGCGCGTAGTGTTAGGTTTAAGGAAGGGGTCTGCATTCATAGACAGTTTATGGTTTTTTAGTAAGAAAAGTAGTTTCAGTCTTTGAATTTTCCGGCGCAGCTGTAATGTTTCAATACCGTGAGTTTGCATGAGGGTCGTTGGTGAGTCAGTTACACGATACTTTGAAAAAATAAAACGGACGGCTTTGCGTTGAATCATTTCAAGGGCCTCGATGTTACGTTTAGTGTAGGGATCCCAGACGGTGCACGCATATTCTAGTGATGGCCTTATTATTGAAAAGTAGGTTAATTTTTTAAGTTCAGGTGGGGCAAGTTTTAGTTTATGTCTAAGAAAGCAGAGTTTACGAAAGGCTGAGGAGCATACGTTTGATACATGTTTTTTCCAGCTAAGGTTTTTCGTTATTGTAACTCCTAGATACTTGTACTCGCTGACTTCGGTCAGAAGGTGAGATGAAATATTGTAAGGAAATGAGAAGGAAGCCTTTTTGTTAGTTATCGTCATGTATACTGTTTTCTCTAAATTTAGCTTCATGTCCCATTTATTACACCATGTATGTATGTTCTGAAGATTGGAGTTTAGTAAAACTTGATCATCTTGGCAAGTAATTTGGTGAAATAAAACGCAGTCATCTGCAAATAATCTAATTTGAACAGGGGTAGTTATAACGTTAGTAATGTCATTGATATATATCAAAAAGAGGAGAGGTCCGAGGACGCTTCCCTGTGGGACGCCTGAAGTTACCGGCAGGTGGTTTGAATAGCAATCATCAATACAAACAAATTGTGTGCGGTGAGAAAGGTATGAGGAAATCCAACGAATTATGAAATTAGGAACACCAATACGTTCAAGTTTGTAAATTAGTTTGGCATAAGAAATAACATCAAAGGCTTTGCTGAAGTCTAAAAAAATAACATCCATTTGACCAGCGCTATTTAGTACACTTGCAAAAGTATGAATGACGGAAGTTAGCTGAGTGACAGTGGAAAAGCCTTTTCGAAACCCGTGCTGATGGGGGGTAAGTACCTTGTTATCGTTTAGAAATGTAGTTATGTAGTTAGCTATGATATGCTCAGCAAGTTTGCAACATGTGGAAGTTATTGATATGGGACGATAATTAGCAATCAAGGCAGGATCACCCTTTTTCAGCACGGGCACAATCCGCGCTTTCCTCCAGTCGGAAGGAATGTTTCCTGTTTCAAATGATTTGCGGAAAATAACAACCAGGAACTCTGTGATGGCTTCTGCATAACGGCGCAAAAAAATATTTGGTATCCCGTCAGGTCCAGCGGACGCTTTAGTTTTGAGGTTGAGTAGCATGGAGAATACGCCAGATGAAGAAACAATGTCGGGGGTCGTGTTGGGAGACATGGTACTGGGTTGAACAAATAAACCATGATGGGAAAACACACTCTGAAAATACTTATTGAATGCCTCAGAGATTTGCGATTTATCAGCAAGCTGGACACCTTGACATGAAATGCGCGTAATTGTTTTTTCTTTTTCGATAAAAATTTCCAGAACTTATGTGGTGAGTCACGAAGAAAATTTGGCAGGCTATACTGAAAGTAATTTTGTTTAGCCTGGCGCAAAGCGCTTGTGAAGTTAGCCTGATGTATTTTAACTATATTTCGACAGGCACCCCCACGCTTCAGACGTTTGATTTTTCTTTTCAAATGTATTATTTCTCGCGTGATCCAAGGAGTTTTTTTACATGTTTTCATTGTTCTATTAGGAATGTAGTTATTAATGCAGAACGTACAGATTTCTTTAAATTTATTCCAGAGTTCATCAACATTAGTTCCTCGAAACATGTCAAGGTGTAAGCTGAAGTAGTCTAACACACTTTCATCATTAGCTCTGGAGAAGTTTTTCACGGAAATAATTTTTGCAGGTTCACTGTCGACATTTTGTTGAATGGGACAAGTAAAACCCACCATGCAATGATCAGATAACCCAGTTTCAACTGAAACAGTAAAACGTTCTGTTTCTTGGCTGAGAAAGACGAGGTCGAGAATAGATGCAGCTTCACCGTGTATGCGCGTTGGGTGCTTAACTCCCTTTTGCAAATTATGAATAAGCATAATATCACACATGTATGAAGCATTTATGTCATTGTTTGTACTAGGGAAGGGACTATTCCAGTCAATATTTGGGAGATTAAAATCACCGACAAGATATATTTTATCACGGCGAAATTTAGACATGTGATCGGCCAGATCACATAAATATTGAGGTGGTGAATCAGGTGGTCTGTATACAGCAAGAAGCACAAACGATCTACCCCCGTACGACAGTTTTAAGGTCACACTTTCATGGTTAGCTATTTGCTGCAACGTGTGTGCCTCCACATAACGCGTTACACATAACGCGTTATGTGGACACCATCGCCATGTACCTCAAAGCCAGAATTAGGCATTTACTGACCCAGGTAGCCAGTTGTGCGCTTTTCCTTTTCTCAAAGCCAGCGGAGGGTTTTGACTCCGTAGGTTTTAGGACAAGAAAAGGCGCATAACTGCTTCATTTTTCTAGGTGGACACCACCGCCACCTGAAAGCGCGAATAATTAATTGATCCTGGAGTCACTGGATGAGTTTTCAGTACAGTGTTCCTTTTCACAGCGCCACCAGGCTTGGAATAAATATGGCTGCCGCAGCCTATAAAAGCAAACACTATAATTTGGAAGGACTTTTCATAGAGCGGTGGGCTTCCAAAGCCTCTGAGCTATCGTCTAGGACCCGTATACATGCGCAAGATGTGGCTTCAATGAGTTACAAAAATAATTGCCTCCCGTTTATTCTGAGTGTCCGTTCACGTTATTTACGAAGTGAGCGATGCCAACTACTCAGAACTTTAAGCTGTCACATATAACGACGCTGTGGCGACGGATACACAGCGAACACAGATGCGATTGCAGTGCTGGGAACGTCAGTCAAGGCCAGCCATGAAGCTTCGAAATCAGGTGGCGAGGAGAGGAGGTTTGTTGTACTCGGAAAACTTATCCATTGAGTGCACTGACCCAGTCAGCCAGCTACGCGCCTTTCCTTTTCTCAAAACTTGCTGAGGGTTTAGACTGCAAACTAGACTATTTGCTTCGTGCAAGTAGGTCCTAGAGTCCGTGAAGTGTACCGGGAACACGATCTAACCAAAGATCGCAAGCAAAAGAAGGCCGAGTATGATCGTGAGCGTATAGACGCGAAAGCGGGCCTGTGAGGCGCCCAGTCAGTCAGTATGAGCATGAGAACGTGACTGCATGTCGCATTAAGCAACCGTAACCAATCGGCTTATTCTAAATGACCTGAAATATCATCGTTTTTTTTTCATGATTTAGCTATACCCGCATCAAGGCGCTTTGTTTAGTTTGCAAATTCTCATTTTGTCAACACGGACTTGCTTTAAGAAATTATCCATGTCTTTGGAGGCAAAAACCCTGTCAGCCGATTACCTGTTGTATCATAGTGGCTGGCTTTGGCCAAAACCTGTGTACTTAAACCGTGATATCCTCACGCTTCGTGAGCCTTGCAAATTTCTGGCACTCAGCCCTGCTATTACCAGGTGTGGTGATATCGAAAATCAACAAAGATATAAAATGTGGCGGCAGACAAAACATCGGAGGACACTTGCGCCTTATTTCACTTATTAGCTTTATGTATTTTTCACTTGTCTTCATCTTTTGTGGAATTTTACACCCTTCCTTATAATATAGCAGCAGGCCCCAACCGATCTTCTTACGCGCGATATAAACAAGCTTTTCATATAATTAGGCGAATAAGTGCATGTCCTACTTTTTCCCTTAGGCATAAGGTCGCATTTAAGCAGGCGGTGGTTTAAAAGCGGAAATACTAAAGCGGAAGACAAGTAAGGACAGCCATCAATCAATGACAAAGACTTATGAACGCTCACTTTCTGCAGCCTGCTGCTGTCTATCGGCGCTGTTTGCGCAAGGACTTCGCACCAAACCTTTCCATGCGTCCGCGCTGGCGGACATTAAAAGGATACAGACACAGAGTCGGACACAAGGAATCAAAGCTCGGAATGAATTGCACAGAATGAATGGCGCTACCCCCTGATTTGGGCTGCGTTGTCGCACACACTCGTCAGAGCCCACCGCTGGTTGTTGCCGTACGCGGAGGCGATGTTTGCAAACTCTGCCGAGGCTCGCCGATAGGCCTCTCCTTCTGGTACTTCGTGTGGGCGTGCAATTTTCGAGAGTGCTGGTGAAGGTCCGGCCACCGTGCGCCGACGACGAGTAGCCTGCAAAGGCTCAGCGCACACAGTTCGCCTCCGAACCCTTGCTTGACGTTTGTATAATAACGAGGCCGGGCAGGCGCGCTCCGAAAATGTTCAAATAGGGCTGCGTTTGTCAACTATTTTATGCTCCTGACTATTAAGTGTTCAACAAAGAGATGGAGCTTGAAACACGGCATTTTGTTCTTCAGTAGCTGGACATTTTAGCCTAATTATGAAGCATGTACTGGGAAATGAAAAGAAATTTTGGAGCTGTGAAGGTTTTTTTTGTTTTTTCGTTAACTAATTTCAATTTTCTGAAAACACGATTTCTCTTTCTTTCTCTGGGTCGTACTTGCTCTAATCTGATTTCATTATTTGTATTGATGCTCAGTCGGAACTATTCCCCGGCGTCGTGAAAAGCATTACGACTCAACCTCCTTCTTAGAACCTGAAATTAGGTTGGGCTATTTTTTTTTTTTGCCAATTTGCCGTTTTCTGCCGGCCAGTTTAGCGCATGGCTCAGACAAAAAACGTGAGGTTGCTTGGTGACTTTTTTATCCGTCAGAGAACGTAAAGTTGGCTTGATATCTAAATTGTGCGCTGGACCCCAAAGAAGAAAACAAAACGTTACGAAAATTCCAAATACAAAACTTAGAACTGGCTTCTTGAAGGACTTACGTCATCGCAATTTATTTGCGCCTGCTGCCAAACATCTGAGAAATAGAAGAAGCACTTCGAGTAAAGTCAATATAAAAATATTAACCCTCCCAAAGAAATCGCAATAACGTTGTTCTCCGGCTGTTTGCACAGCGCTTCAAAGGAAGAAAAAGAAGTTCCACGGAGCGAACAAGAAAAAAGAAAAGCTCTCTTTCACTCTTCTCTTTTCTATTCTTTTTTTTTTCCAAGACAAAGAAAGCCGTACAAGCGGATCTATATTGGAGACGAAAAGGGCCCTTTGTTTTAGTAGCCCAGAAAAAGAAATTCTCTCCAGAACCAAAGGCAAAGAATTTTTCAACAGGAAACGCCTTTGTTTAGTGATCTTTCCGGCCCTGGCAAGCCTGGTTGTCTATTGAGGACTGCGACACATCGTACGACCGTGTCTTAGGGACCCCCATGCGCGCCTGCTTTGAAGGATTTATACTTACTCTCTCAAGGACGTACGTGGGACAAATAGATTACTGCGGAAAAGTTGTATTAGAAATAAGCCGAAAGTAATATAAAAGCGAAAAAATTTGACGCACAGTTTATCGGGAAAACGAAACGAAACGAACGCCAGCATCGGTTAAAGATTTTTCTCTTAATACATTTTTCTCTGCTTTTCACGGACAAAAATTTCTCGGCGATGTTGTTTTTGAGATTCGGAATCGTGGAATACTGATGTGATAAACATATTCATTAGATGACTCTAACATAATTCGTTTCTTTCCCACGACTAAACACGAAAATCTTCCTTAATGGGAAACTTTTTCGCGTGAGCAAAATCACTCTTAGGAAGGACTGTGGAAAAGGCTGACAAAACACGCGTGTTAGTATAGTGTCAAAGTCTTCCCACGTCTTCACTCTGTAGCAAAATCCTTGATGTTCGGATTGCGCGACCAACAGGAATTGCTCAAGAGCATATTCTCGCTCTTTCTATCACTAAGTAGCCGCTAGAGACAGCAAGCGTTATTTCATCAGCGAAGGCAGTTGCGATCTGCACAGTGTGTCTTCACAGTGTTTTGTTTCCTTTGCGAAAACGCGAAATCTTCCGACGCGAGAAGTCGTAGGTCAGCCATTGCTGCTAGTAGACACAATTTTGTTTAACGGCGAAAGGTGACCTTGTGCTCAAAAAACGATCACTAATGCAAAACTCCCGGAGCTGAAAATTCCCAGCAGAAGTGAATTGCCTGCTTTATTTTCCTGTCGGCTTAAATTCGATAAGATCAAGTTGCTTCGCTATGCGTCGATTGCTCTGAACAACAAAACACGTTTACTCTGGTTCGCAACTCTTTGCCCTTGAGATTAAAAAGCGAACAGTTTTGTGTGGTTATCAACGAAACCACGAAAACGAGCTGCAGTTTCTGGCGCTAAAGGCACAACATCATGTCGACAGCGTGAGCTACGCGGCTAATTTGAGCGGGGAAAGCGAAGGCCGAGAAGGCTAGCTGTGCGGCTAACCCTAATAAAAAAGAATATATAACAGCAAGAAACCTAAGCAAACATAGTATTCCCCACGGCAACCTTATTAAAGAGCAGTCTTTTCATAGTTCAACGGGCAGCTGCCCACAACGGAAAATTTATAGCCTTTGACTCTGCTGAAACATCCCTTATTAATGAAGAACATGGCGAAAACGGCTTCTCCTCCTCTTGCCGCCATTCTGGCGGCCACAGCGGCGCCGCGCTTTCTGGGCGCCAGCGCCGGCGCCGTCTCCTCTTCTTTTTTTTTATTTCTTCTTCCCTCTGTCTGCGCGACGTCTATCCAGAGCGGACATCACGCCTCCCATTGAGCGCGCTGATGAACAGCCGGCGCGCCTTTCGGGGTGGGTCCCATTTACTTCGGACATGGCAGGCGGTGTAGCGTTCGTCGGGCCCAAGGCGTTACCCGAGCCTCAGTCATTAGAAGCGTCGACAAAGAGGGATTATTGCAAGAAGGTCGAACGTCTGTGCAAGCGACGCCTCATTGGCACAACATTGCTTAATTAACCACCGGGGTGGAGCGTTCCAGCAGCGTTTGGTACAGCCACTGAAGGATACACGTTGATCAGGAGATGCCAAAAAGGAGCAAAGGACAATGCAGCACGCGTTACAAAGTGCGAGAAACGCCATAGCGACAAAACTGCACACTACCCGCCACGGTGAACCAAAGACTTGAGCATGAATCCCGACCTCGACGACAGCATTTCATTCAAGGCCAAATGCAAAAACACCCGTGTGCTGTGCGATGTCCGCTCATGTTAAAGAATGTCAGGTGATTTAAATTTACTCGCAGCCCTCTACTATGGCGTCCCTCAATACCCATGAACCACTTTAGACGCCAAACCACAGATATCTGCAGGATTATCGTGAGATAAACAGCACATAGGAAAAAAAAAAACATCACATTTCTGAACAGTACGCCGGTAAAATAGCAACATCAATGAACAGCTCAGAAACGAAACAGCATGGCGACGGAACAGCACACTAACAGCGTAATACTGCGAAGATAGAGCATCGGGTAGGGAGATGCAGCGTTGCAAGAAGAGTTTGCGATATTGTATAAAACCGCTATTTGCGAACAAAATTAACGAGTATAGTGATAGTGATAAAGGGCAAGAAAACGATGTGCTGAGTTTCATCCAACCAATATAGACTATTAAGGGATTGCTGAGAGTATACAACACAATTAAGAATAGCCTTGTTTCTCCTTTCAGGTGCTGAGAGCTGCCTGCTCATGCCTTGAGGTAACTTATGGAACCGCGAACTTCGTGAAGCAAAGGTGCTGTTGTTTTCCGCGCAACCTGCAAATTAGAGTTCGCGAACGCATAAGTGCCATTAAACACGTGACGATTGTGGGGCTCTTGTTTGTCGGTGCTGTTTTGTCGATGACGGCTCTACTTTATGGGGCACGTAGAACGTCATGCGGACAGGGGTCAGGATTGGCTGTAGAGTAAGAGAGCAAAGCCATCATGATAAAACATGTCCAACATTCTTGGACAAACATTTTGAATATTGGAAAACTCTAAAATACTGTTATGAAACTATTGGATGTAATTGTCTATTGAAGTCGACAGTTGGAGGAAATCTCGTCTGGTCGGGGACAATCATCATAAAACTTAAAAAAGGTATACCTAATTCATCACATTGTGAACAAGGCTCCCGTACGGTTGCCAAAACGTCGTTTTTTGTGTTTGTTTTTGGTTTTTCCTTTTGGTCGCATCCTTTTTTAAGTTTTATTATAATGGTGCATTCTTCCAATGCGCAGTAAAATGTTTCTTTTAAAGTTTTTCCATCACTCCCATCGAGTAATTAAGACCGCCTAAGAAAAACAATGGCGAACGCTTTTGAACACAGCAAACACGTTAATAGGAAAAAAATGCAAGCACATACGGGAGATCTGTGGATATATTGATTGTGATAGTAAAATATTGCAGTATATGAAAAAAATTGCTTTCATAAACTCTTTCCAGGTCAAATATGCTTTTGCCCAGAATTGTCAGGTATGAAACGTGCATCAACTGCAGGCACACGGAAATGAACGAACGAAATGACAATACCATAAGGGCTAATTTCATTCATTCTTTTCTGTCCTCATTTAATTTTATCATCCCCACCTTCTCGGGAGAATTGCGGCTTTCGGATAACTCGCGTCAATAGCAAGATCTGCAAGTGAATGGCGCAGGAGAAGAATGGGGATAATAAGTAAGAATTAGTCGCGCGCAAGAAGGGACTCGAGAGAGAGAGCGAGAGAGAAAGTTGCCTAAGCCCTTCTTAATGAGACGTCGCCCAGGACAGAGTATTCATCGCGAGTTAGCTGGTCGTCGGCGCGTTTTAAGCTCGCAGCTTGTTCGCGTAGTCGTGCCTCGCCAGACTTAAGCAGACTTAAGACACAAAACTCGGGGTTCTTCTTTCACGCTTCAGCCTCACATTGTTTTTCTTCTGCCTTTCAAGGTGCTCTTCTCGCTAAGGAAACAATACAATACAACCAGTTTGGGCGAGAATGGAACGGTATTCTCAACACACGCAGTAACAAGTCGGCGTTGTAGAGTCGGTGGCGCTCGGCTGTTTTTTCAATTACCGCCAGTGTTTCTGGTAGCTTTTATGTAATTGTTTCTTCCCCTCGCATTAGATGAAGTCTTCTTGGAAAGGTTTTGAGGACTGTTCTAATCTGTGGTCCAAGAATCATGCTTGAAGCATAATCGCGCGAACGCAAGACTGGAAGATATATCGAGGCTTTATCTGCCGGAAGCTTCTTGACGTACCTGTAGAAACTGACATCTCTACGTGCCAAAGCAGTTTGATAAATGGAGTTACTGACGACAGAATACGCGCCGTGCACAACATTGTGGGAATCCCATTACAGAAGTAGCATTCGACTGTCAAAGTTCTAGTTACGGGGGGCGCACTTTGTGATGATAAACGTGCATCTATGAATACCTTCCTTTGATACGGTGGCCGCAGCTGGCAAATGACAGGGTTAATTGAAGAGGCATGGGAGAGGCCTTTGCCCTTCAGTGGGCGTAGTTGGGCTGATGATGATGATGATGATGATGAAGAATACCTTGCACATATTTAATAAAGGTTTTCTGTGCCAATCTTAGATATTTTATTGATTTTCTGCTGACGATTTCATGCAACCAATAACCACCTAAGTTCTTTTTCTCTCGTTAGTGTAGTTGAAGAAATTGTGAAGTGACTCGCAGACAAAGTGCTGTTGTTTCTCTTCAATCGTCCTCGTTTCGTCTGAACAGAGCTCTTTTCAGCAACGAAGAAACGCAGTGCCAGCCAGATTCCTTTCTTTCAGTACTCTCTCGTCTCAGAAAAAAGGGAGAAGAGAAGCTGAAGATAAGCCTGCCTGCTATTTTTGTTTTGAGAATATATGACACAGTACTGGGCAAAACAGATAATGACAGAACAGCACGAGTAAAACAGCGCTCTGAAAATAAAATTCAGAAGATGATTACCTCAGTGCTGCGTGAGATTCCGTGGCAGGTGTTTATGTGGCGATTAACGTTTCATTTATTCATTACCTTCTTCTTATCTCTTAGAGTTCGCCTTACGTCATTATGTTGTCGGTCGTTACTTCACTGTGATCAGACCTCTAAGCGTGCGTAGCACCTTGCAGTGACGTCCCGCGTGACATCACTGCATTCCGATCAATAAGTGTGTAGACGCTGTGGTGCGTTGAAGTGACGTCGTGCTTAACGTCACAGTGATCTGTCCAATAAGAATGGCCGGTTGTTACGCCGATGTCGCACAACTGTGACTCGTGCTCTTAACAGCTATGGCTGCATTTTACAGTCCGTATAAAAACGGCGCACAAAAAAACACGAAAACACAAGGAGACCAGGACAGACAAGAGCGCTCTGTCCTGTTCTCACTGTGTTTTCGCGTTTTTTTTGTGCGCCGTTTTTAGATGGATTGTTACCAACTGGCCCAATTTTCTACATTAGTGAAAACCATTTTACAGCAATAGCTCCAATTTCGGCCGTTGTCTCGCCCAAGTTAAACAAAATAAAGTGTCCCGATGCGATTTCATGGTTCTTGCGGGCCTTTGTCATGCTTATTTACTTACAGCTTGCGAGCAGTTTTCATCTGCTCACAAGTGCCTTGTCCGGTGCGCCTACGGTAAACGTGACCAAGCACTATTCCTTCACATGGACGAAGCGCGCGCGTAAAAACTTAAAAAAGGCCAATTTGATGTGTAATACCCTGCATTCAGTAAGGCTGCCTAAACGAGAACTAAGGATTTGATGGTACTAAAATTTTTCAGCATTATTATTTTCTTTCATGCACACAGTCTTTGCGCATGCGAAGTTTTTACGAGCAAATTGTTCTATATAAGACTGTATCAAAATGTATTACATGGACTGCCACTGTATATGTGTATTTTGTTAGTATTCAAGCCCGGCTCACGTTAAAACTGGCTTGCACGGCGTATTCCGGCTGGTAGCGACACATAACTGCAACTTCGACTTCCCCTCTGCCACAGAGGACTATAAAGCGTTTGATAACCCACTCTTAAGCGGCATTTTTGAAACCAAAGTTTTCCACTGGTGGGGGGGGACCCCACTTCCACCTTTTGTTTGGTCGCTTGCGAAGACTGAAATGGGTCACCTCAGCGCACTCTATGGCCGGAGAAATGCGCCGTCAAAGCGGATGGGCAATTAGAGTCGCTGCAAGAGGATACTTTACTTTAGAGGCCTCCATGCCTTTATTGCAGAGCCCAGAGAAGTGTCTAACTTCCATTGACCACGCAGCCTTTGTGAGTAAGTGAGCCAGAGAGCGGAGTTTCTCCTCACGAATTGATCGCCGGAACAATTAGAGGCACCAGGATCGTTACCGTGGAGCTAAAAACTGCGCCGCGTAGCGAGAAAAGATTTGGGGAGGTCGTATCGACCGGAAGTCACTGCGCATTCTACTTGTCACAGGGCCACGCTAACCTGCGCACGCAAAAAGTTAGATTGCTGCAGGCTTTGAATTACAAATGCAGTCGAAGAGGAGCCCTTTCGTGAAGCCAATAAAGTGATCGCGGTGAGAGAGATCAGGCGCCAATTAAAGCCCAAAATCCGAGAAAGGAAAAGGAAATAATACAAGAAAGTTTAGCACAGCATTTGATCGCAATTATTTCGCAACGAGATGACCATAGTGAGGCTCAGATGTGTTGGTAAGAATAAAAGGATTACCTCTTATGTGCCTTGCTATGCTACTCATCACCGACATTTAATCGGTTCGTCATCTAGGCCGTCTTCTCTTGAAGAACCTTAAAACGTCGGCGTGCAGTCGTTCACGTTGAACGCGTCGTGCACAGGGCATGTCACGGCGTACCGGAGAATTCATGCAAATCTAGAGGGCAAGGAGGTTGGTGAAGTTTGGTGAAGATCTCTTGTCTGATTTTCGAAGTCAATCACAGGCACGTGGTTTTTTAAATAAATATGTGGTCTGCCCGCCCGCGCAATAAATTTTGGGAGCTAAGTACGGCGTATGAACACTGCATCGGAACTGAATATAAACCCGTATTAACAAGACTGCTGTGACCTGTTGTTACTTCCACGAAAGTGTACATGCAACCAGATTTTTATGTGCATGTTTTTATTTCTGCTGTTCAACCGCAGTAACAAAAAAGCGGTAGTACAGGGAGGTTATGAAATTGTATTCTCAGTTTATTCCATCAGGTGTTTACGTTCTTTCAGGCCTTCAAAACTTATACCCTAAGGTGCAGAGAACGGCTATACAACCTTCTATCAAGGCCACCTTTTTTATATTGTACGTGGGATCTCTTTCCGTAATGTAATCAGTTGCCGAAAAGGACATCTTTGTAAATAATGTGGAAACTTTTTTCTGTGCAGGAAACAAAGTAGCGTTGCACTGGTGTTTTTAGGCTAGACAAATGCAGTCCTCCCCTGGGCCGTTTTACAGCGTACCCTAAGAAAAGGCTTCGATTTCTATCCTCATGCAACTTAGTTACTTTTTTATTCGTAAGGTTAGAACGATGTTAGAAACGGCCTTTCAATTATTAGCGATACATATACTATAAAGAGGCAGAATAGCTGTTCACGATGCAGATGTTGATGAAAGACAGATTTTGAGACATTTTTGGGAATCTGCGTGGCAGTTTAGGTGTACAAAGCTCGAACGAGCACGTTTACCAGATCTATTCAGTTGTGCGGTAGAAAACTATCATGATGGTCAATAGTTGAGTGGAGACCTGCTGGCCATTGCTGTCGGTCAAGTGTTGTATGATTTTGAATTATTTCCAGATATAGTCAAGAATGAAAAAGAACCGTTTAGTGAAATCGACTGGCACAACATTTGGCACCAAATTTTGGAAGAGTGCAAAGCAATTTCCAATACTATGGGCTATGGTATCGGTTTTCATCTTTATTTTCAATTGGTCAGAAAGATTACAACTTCATGCTTGATTTTTTAAGAATAAAAGTAGCACCTTGATAATTATTTACTTTATCGCCCGCATATGCACAACCCTTTAGCTGAGAACCAGAACTATTCATATGAGCCCCCCTTCCAGAGAACATGCTGTGAGAACAACGGCTGGTTTCATATGCTGGCGACAGTGGCGGATAGAAACCCATGACCAGAACACCTCGCAGCTCACCAGCCTGAGCACACCACTGGCCAACTTTCTAACTATATTTCGTGGTGAGAGGTGGCAGAGGGACATTTGTTTCTGTGAACACTCTTCGGGTGGGTATTTTGGACTGAACTCACAAAACTGTGTGCTGGTGACAGCGCGGATCCTCTAGAAAACACCTCAAATTTCAGGATGCGAAAGAGAGACAACACGTTCACTGTCTATCAGATCTGAGCATATTTCCGTCTTCTTAGTCCTCTATTTATCGCTGTTTTCAAGATTAACTTGCACCGGCAATTCCAACTTTCTACGCTTGTGCAGATCGTGTTTGGTCGAACCTCCTGCACCCGTTAGTCGTGATGGACGTTTGTGATGACCGCAGAGGCAGTACTAACCTATTTCACATGCGAAAGCTTCGCGGATCCATTTCCGCTTTTGGCTAAACGAAATTATCTCATCGTGAAGGAAAACACCTTTACATAAAGATAGCTACTTCTGTGGGGATTGTCGTATCTCTGCGCCTTTATCTACAAGGAACTGCGATGCATTTATAATTATGCACCCCTTCAGTAGTTCCTTAAAGCATTACCAAAGCTGTGATTAGTTCTGAGACGGCGTTCTGATGCTGCGGAATGTAGCTCCAGTATAAAATAGGTATATGCGATAGAGTGCTTTAAAGTGCGCATGCTCGAAACGCTACTTCAAACACAACCTTAACGTACGCTCTTGTGCGTACGCTATTTCAAGAGTTTAGCGCGTGCAACTCTTGTGTACGTTAAAACAAAAAAAAACGGTTCTAATATAGCGAATGAGTACAAACTGCGCGAACAAGACGGGACGTAAGGCACACAAATGAACAGACGTCCCGTCTTGTTCGCGCAGTTTGTACTCATTCGCTTCATTATGAACCAACTAGCTCGCCCCGCTAGAACGTCCTCCTTATGTATGTTTCTAATATGGCGGTGCGCTTCGCAGCACGATTCCTCGCTTCCGAGTGAATTCTTCGTTGTTACTGGGTTTTTCAATACGTTCACTGCTCACAAACTGTCCATCAGGCTTTCGCTTTTTTCATCTCACCTAGAGCGAAATCTGTGAGCGTTAAACTTTATTTTTATTAGCGAGTGACGATTCTTAATATGCTGACAAAAGCGCTTTCCGTTCTGAAAACCAGATGACGCCACTAGGCTCAAGCTATCGTTACGTTTCCGTTATTCGACGAAACGCGTGAAGTCCGGGATAATGCTTGCGTTTTGCTTACTTAAGGGTGCATACGTTATTCTAGGACTGCCTAATGTCTTTTCAGCGTTCGATATGTAGACAGCAGCTATTTATAACCTTCTCCAACCATATCAGCATACGCCTCGAGCAGACGATGATGTGCGGAGGAACACGTTTAACGCACTTTAATGGTCGGCAGATGAAGTCTCTAGCTTTCATGGTGTTCAGAGGAGCTTACTAGATGAAGTATAGTTACTTCGCATAGACCTCGTTTCACACGCAGAAAAAACAAACTGTCAGGCTTTCCGCGAACTCTGCATTAAGAACCAGGGTGGCAGCATAACCCGCGAGCCTTTTATACCTTTCTCGATATTGTTAGAAGACGAGAACAAAGCATCGGCCTATATAGAACACAGCTCCGTGAGCACACTTCCTTCGTCGCCTCACAGAATGACCTTCCCCTTGTACTCCCTTACTCAGGACCACGCCACCTCTTTTGCTACCCTGGCTTTGTCTGAGGGGACCGTCTTGAGCTGGGTTCCGGCGGCCCCGTACAGTACTATACCCCCGCGGGTTCCTCGTCGGGACAATCAACAAAGAATGCCACGCTCCTTCTCATCCGCTACGAACCGGTCGGGGAGGATGCCGAGGTCGGGCTGGAATGAGCTCCGCTTGATACCAGTGGCAGAAACATAAAACACAAGGTGACCTGCTGCGAGTACAATGATGATGCAGCAGGCCCATAGAGCGGATGCCGGCATTCTGCTCAAAGCACCCTAAAGAGGATTAGAAGCTCGAGATAAATCTCCACCGGCGAAGCCCTAATCCTTTTAGTGCGGTAGCTCTCAATGTGACGTCGAGTTCTCATTACAGGGCATACTGTCTGGCCGTCCTCGCGAAGAACCGTATGTCCCAGCAGTCGATTTTTTTTTCCTTCTCTCGCGTGGTTGTTTTCTTCCACGGCTAGTCGCAAGGAAGATACGCACACCAGGCATTAAGTATCCGGTAATGCGATGGTGCTCTGTCATAAGGTGCTGCTTCGTGCAGATGAACATATTTTGTATTCAGTGAACCAGCAAAATGCGGTCGTTGCCCTCGTAAACAAGGCTGATTTTGTATCAGAACGGGGAGAGCTAATAACAATAAAATGGGGCAAGTTTTTTCTGCAGTCATCTGCTACTGAGGAACTGCAATGTCTTAGTAGAGAAACCATTTCGTTTAGAATAAAAATGAACAGTTGAATGGAAGTTTGCACAAAAAATGTGACTGACTTCCATTAAAAGAGCGGATATGGTGTGGTGTTAGATAAACGTGCTGAAAATATGGGCTGCGTCATGAGTTTCAAGCAGTATTAGTAAATAACAAACACCAACACCTCTAAGAAAGCACATCCACCGGCGTTTTGTTTCTTTCAGGTTGCCTTACCGTCTATTCTATAAACAATTCACGAGTAGGAATAAAATAATGAAAAACTGTCACAGTCATATATTTAATCCGCGACTACAGGCAGCACTTAGCTTAAATTGAAATTAAGTTTATAAGAATAGGTTACTCGAGGAACGACCAGCTTGTTGAAAAAGAATTTGTTACGGTGCTGTTTCTGCAAAAGATGCTGAAGCTATAAGTTCATTACTTCATTCATTTGAATCGATGTTGAGTAATTACAAAACACTTCGTGAAGCCATTTCGCAGGAAAATTTTAATTTATTCCTTAGCTTCTCTATGGTTGCGTAGTGCTACTTCGATATTCTCGTGACGGTTCGCAACACACCGTCTATCCTTCAGGAAATGCGCGACTTCCAGGAGCCGCTTTATACGCCGTTATCTGAATGTGACGGTTCATTCTCGGTACAAGCAGTGCGTTGAAACCCACATGGTAAATCATGCGCAAGAAAGTGCAAAGGTGTGTTCGCTCCCATAGTCGCGCATTACATGGGTGTGCCTTTTTTCTTTGCTCATCAACACGATCATAAATCGTCTTCTTTTCTCTTTAAGAACAAAATTCCAGCCATTAGCAGCAGCTTATCGAGCATGAAATGCTGTTACGCCGGTCGCAGCTGGGAAGTAAGCACAATTACCCTCACTGTCTGGTTTTGTTCACTAGGGCCGTTTAGAGAACCAGCATTCCGAAGCGGGAGGTGATAAATCTGTTCAAAAATGTGTCGACATGAATTACGGATCTCTGCATTTCACGAGATGTGAAGCATGTGAATACATTTTTATAGGCTTTATGTTAGGAAAAAAATATTCGTCAATTATGAAGTGTGTTTACATTGTTGAATATATGAGTAATGCCTTTTGGTGCCTACTTCCGCCTTGGGTAGTCCTTGCAGCAAAGAAAACTGTAGCACAGTTAACACTTCTGGCTCAGTTCACGCCGCAACGAACGGTAGCTGCGCGTCTGTCGCATGCGACGCATGTATCGGTAAAGGAAAGATGATAAATGGAAGCTAACTAACCCAATTCAATAATATTTAAGAAAATGCGATGTCAATGGGCGATTGCATGTAAAAATTTCCTACACAGCAAAAATTTTCAATGAAGCATGGCGGTAGACACAAGAAAATGAAGAGTTTAAGAACATAGAAGAAACTTAAAATTATTTTTGTTTTGAACCGCTACCCTACAGTGGAAAGAGGAGAAAGGGAGACTTTAAGAAAAATTATAAGCATTGAGATCAAAGGAACACATCCCGATACACCCCTGATACTATCGCGACGTCCGCAACCTCGTCCTGCATTAACAAACGCTACCGTACGCCCTAAATTCGTTATCCGCAGCTCACTTCGGTGGCTGACTAACGACATGCGTCGCTTGGCAGAGATAGCCACCCGCTAAGCTAGTGATGCGCGAGCGGAAGCACTCAGGTAAGAACCGGTACGCAAAGTGCAGCCAATGGCGTGTTTTATTCAAGTTGTGCAATGTGCAGCGAAGGTCAGTGCAGACTTCACCGCTGAAACTGGCCTCCTTGTGAGCGGAACGCTATTACGCTGCTAGACCTAAGCCATCTTTATCTCTACTTTTGGGGTTTCTTTCGCTTACTACCAATCTAGTGTGCTTCTACCACGAAGGCCACCGAAACTTCGCTGTTAAAGCGTGAGCGCAAAACTGCGGTGCAACAAGACAGCGATCTACTCATGCTATGCGAGTCCCACTACAACAGAACAGCACTAGAGAAGCTACTAGTGGCATCTGCAGCCAATCAGTGACCGGGTTCGCAGGCGCATCTGTATCTAGGCCACTCAGGATGGAGTATGAAAATGCGTCGTCGAACGCAATGGCCCAATCACAAAGCGTTCCGACTTACGCATCGCCTTTCGAGTTCAGCCCTGGTCGGCTGACGAGAACTGTAGACATCACAATGCTTCGCGGGTTCGTGATACGAGTGTTGCATTGTACTTTAGTGCAGACAGTACACGTTTGAACATCGGAAGAGTGAGGGGCTTATCGACGCACTTTTACACCCAGCATTGCTCAGCTTCTAAAGCTGTTCTGTGGTACTTCGGAACACATCCTTGTCACATGGCTCCTTAATTTTAGTAGCCGTATGTTTTACATCGTTCCTGCTTGCGAAAAATTGTCTTCTGGATGCTAAATATTAAGTTGAGTTCTTGACAACACGCGCTGCCTGCCACCTGCACGTCTGTTTTTATTACGGTTGGGTAGTGGATGTTGTCCCGAATCTATACGAATGCTCATTCATCGCAGGTCTTCGTAATAAGTTTCTCTGGCACATACACTTTGGGAGATCTTTGTCATCGGGAAACACCAATGAAAATTCTGCTGGCTGGTCGAGCGCACCCCACTGCCGTCTGATCGAAGCCGAAGTGCTATCATGCGCGTTTTTATCTTGGCTCACCTTTTGGTCCCAGCAGTCCCGGCATGCCTTGCGGCCCATGCGGGCCAATGGTGCCCGGCTCTCCCGGAAACCCGCGGTCTCCCCGCTCGCCCTTGTCTCCCTTGAGCCCTGGGTTGCCTGCACGAAACACAATACTTACTCACTGTATGAACCACCCAGTCAGTCAAGTAGAGGACCATTTCATTGATCAATGTGCTTCACTGTCCCGTCAACAGTCCTTTGCAGTATCAGACAATATTTACTGTACAACATATAATTATTCCATGACATCAGCCTAAAGAATTGACGCATAGTATGCAAAATCGACCTCATAATGTATGCTGATATAGTTAAGGCTATATAAGACGACTAATGAAGCTCATAGAAATTGATTTAGTTTGCGAGATTTAGCACTTTTTTACACAGCATTCACCTCAAGTACTCCTTCTTTCTTAGTGTAAAAAAAGTAAAAAAAAAACATGTCAATTACACAATACAGCACTCTCAAGAGCCGGAGAGCTAAAAAACGCATCAATCATAATTATAAATATTTAATAACCGCTTGATTTTTCAGCAAACATTCATGAAATGTTACAAAGCCGATACCTTAGACGGCTCACCTAAGTCATCTCTCATGGATTGTGCACTACATTTACACGCCGCACACAAGGACGCAGCCCAAAGGGCACCACCAAGATTCCACACCGTTCATGACCACTACAAAATACAACGACGCCACGATGTGAAAGGGTTCTAGCGTATTTCACCACATTGCAAATCGGCGACCACGGCACGTGAGGGCACAGCATTCATTTGCTGGCCCAGGAAGTCGTTCAAGACGCTCGACTGCGGCAATGTTATGGGGCGAGAGCCCAACCTCCTCATTTTCTCTCCTGACGTCGCAATGTGACCGCGACCGCGCCAAGCATCACAACTCGAATCAAGCTGCTTTGTTTCCTGAAGCATTTCCGCGCCTCACGGAAGCCGCAGGCTCGACCGAGCGCCTGCGACCACCGAGGAATCTGCAGTCAGTAAATATAGCATCTGGCGCGGACGAAAACACGCACTGACAAATGAAATGTGCACTGTAGTACTTATGGGCCTTGCAAACGCAAGAAAGAGGGTACTGAAGAAAACGAAAGGTATACAAGGTCTGTTATCACTTTGACAGAGCGGTGGTTGCACTTTGCTACAGAGAATTATAACCATGCAAGTATTGAACCTGCCTCAACTAAGTGGCGTCTACAGCTTAATAATAGAATAGAACACACGAATACGGGACGAAGAAGAGCGCTGAACTTCCAACAAGTTCCTAATGCCAGCGGTTTTTAAAATCATATGATCTTATACGACGCTCGAGGCATCAGCGACGCATGCTTAAAAAGGCCAGGCTGGTATGAAATTCGGTGCTGGTGTTCCTCTTTTTGGTGTTGCACCAAGAATAACAATGTGCTATGTTGCACGAAGAAGACCAGCTCGCTACCTTTAACTAGGATATTTACGCTTGAACAGTATGGGGAGCGCGGACAATACACTTCCAGATACGAAGATTATACGCACAAGCCTCTACACGAAAGACTGCAGGGGGAAGTGAGACATCGAAGACAAGTACAAAGAAGTGCACACTTTGTCAGCTGCCTGTCTTTTCAAGCTTCACGTGGATTCATCTTTCTTTCTGTCTTCCGTGTCTCAACAGCAAAGCCTTTTCACGTAGTGCTTCCTTGTATTTTCTTCATTTTATTGCCTGTGGTCTTGTGCTCGCATGCCGAAACAAGGAGCAGTCCAGCTAGACAAGCATTAACTATTTTTTAGACCCTGCACTCCAAGGATTACAGTGCTACCCTGTCCAGGATGCAAGACACGCACAGAAATGACATAAAAGGGCGTAGGAGGCAGCTGCCTTTTCACAAGAGCATCTACCCAGTGCATGCCAGCTTCCACATCAAAGGAATGAGTAGAAACAAGACATCGCTTCTTTGAAGACCAACATCTTGCCACCCATACACATGCAACAACGAGTTAAGCTGCGGTCACCCTGATTTCGTAATGTGAGCAGTTTAGACTTCGTACCCTTGCCTAAAGCATTGTCATTTAGAGTTGAAAAGAGTGTCCGTAAAGATTACAATGATCCGTTATTTTATCGCCTTAGTTCACCTTGACCTTTTCGAGCGTTAGTCTGGGTTGTTGTGCATGGCATTAAAAAATATTCCTGTTTGTTATGCAAGGATCCACATGATAATAGTATTCCAACAGTAAAGTTTTAGACAAATGACGTTATATGCAGAGAAATAAGTTCAGAGAACTTCCCCGAGGCACTGTAGATTTCAATTATTGAATTAATGGCTAATTCGCGTCATACTGAATCCGGCGATACAGGCTAGATACGTCTGTTAAGTGGGGCAATGTAACAACAAGGGCAGGAAACTGTACTTCTGGCCATGGTGGTCGCAATCGGGGCTGATCGTGGAATAGCAACAATAAGTACCGTTAGGCGAGCTTCACGTAGTTCATAAACTTCGCTAAACCTTCCAGAAATACATCTTTTCTCTCCTATTAAAAGAAAAACAAAGCAGACCACCTGGGAGCCAATTATAGATCTAAATGACTAAGAATTCACCCATGGCTGCCGGTTGTGCAGCGCAACATTTAGAATTACTTTTTTTCACTCGTTTACGAAGGACAAGACAGTATGTTTCAAGGTCAGTCAAGGCCATTATTCCCCGTTAATGTTCGCAACGGCGTAGTTACTTCCGATAACTTAGGGCGAAGCAAGGCGTGTCTTTAGCTAGTAATAACATTAGCCTCAACCCATCTAAAGTGCATGAGAAAACAGAAAAAATGTGGTGCGCAGAAGAAGCATTCCAAAAGAGTGTTGGGCTCTCCCCCAGGGTGCCTACAGGGAAAGCGCGGGATGCGCAACTCCGGCTTAGTCCAGGTCTGCGCGGCGGCAAACGAGGCACACGGCCATATAAGTACTGACCGGGGTGTCCCGGCGTGCCCTTCTCCCCCGGTGGACAATAGCGCTGCGACGACTCGCAGAACTCCTGTAGGACCACCAACTGCGAAACGACAGAAAAAGAAGCGGAAAACGATGTAAACCCTGAAAGTGCCTCTAGAACACTGCATAAATTACGTCACTACTACCAGCATCATCAATTATGTCCAGTCCAGTGAAGGTCAAGCTCCGCTCCCTGTTATCTCCAGTTGAAGCTGCCTTGCGTCCTGGTGTGGCTACTCCATCCCAGCTAACTTCTTAGCTTCATCGCTATGATCAGTTATTGGCAACTGTTTACGATTTATCATTGGATGCAGAAAATGGCAGGAAATATATGTTCGGGGAAACATGTCACACCTGTTATACGAAGTGACCTCATATAGACACGTGGATTAAGCTGAATAAGAAAGAAGATTGATATTCCTGATTTCTTGCTACCCACAGCAAAATATGAAGGTATTGAGCGAGGCAGCGGATAGGTGTTTTTAGAGCGGGTTATGCATAATGAGTTTCAAACTACGCGTTGCATAATGCTAAGGAAGTATGGGTGCTTAACACTATTACTGACCATCTGCGAAGAACACTTTGCTGCGACATCTAGTGAAGCATTTTTGGACTATCTGTACAATGGCAACTGTGGCCCCCATGACGTTGAACCCGCTAGTGTCCTTGCTAAATAGCGCCAAAGCAGAGCTGCATTACTTCGTAACTTCTTGCTGGAGCAAGATACACAAAATACAGTCATGCAATGCAGCCCTGCACGACTACCTCGAGTCTTCGCCGATGTTGCGGCTGATACTTCCTTTTATGCGAAGCATAATAGGGACACTACTTAGCTCAACCATAGCCCAGCCTGGCGCGGCCGCGACCACCAAGGCTAACTCCCGCTCCTCCCGCTAGGGGCGCTGCAGCCGAGCACGTGGTCTGACGTCACGCCAGCTGAGGAGAGACGGGGCTCAACTCGCGCGGTCGCCGCGCGGCCGCGACCACCAAGGCTAACTCCCGCTCCTCCCGCTAGGGGGCGATTGTCGTCGCGGCATTGTATAAAAGAGCCCCGCTCCTCACGCCGAGGCAGTCATACAGCGAGATGCCGCCTACAGGCAAGGAAGCTCGGCGGAATGAAAAGCGTAAGCTTCAGCGTCTATGCTTCGCATCCTAGGCTTAACCTTAGCTAAGGCAGGCCATTTTTTAAGTCCGTCCACTGCTGGACCTATATTGACAACATGAACATATGGCCACCTAAAACGTTGAAACTCTTCATCAGGAGCATCACAGATTTTTCCGGAACGAAACTTAATGACGCAGACGCCGTTCGTTCCAGATAACCTCACTCCCACGAGTCGGTGTAGAATTGCGGTGCACGAAAGATCCACGCCTTGCGTGCGATCGTAGAAGGTCTCACCTAGTAATCCAGCTCCAATTCCAGGTTGTTCTTACTTTATCTTTGCCCATCCATGTCGCCGGCACCGCCTTGGAGCGAATCCAGTAAATCTCTAGTTTGTATAATGTCACTTCCGTTAATAAGGTTTCTCCACTTTGGTGAACGCCACATCTGCGGTTAGATTCAGACAAACATTTCCAGCTATTCTTGGCGTTTAATATTCAATACGCTTGCACTGGATAAAAAAAAGTCATTTCTTATTTCAGTTTTTTTTTCTATTAAAAAGAGAGAGAGATGAAAAGTAGAATGGAAAGGCAGGGAAGTTAACTACGCGATGCCCAGTAGGCTCCTGAATCTTGTGTATATTGTAAGGGGAATCGGAACGTTTCCAACATTTGTGAGTGCTTGTTATCTAAATCGGGAAGCTGTTTTCACCAGGCATACCAGAAAAATGAAAAAACACCGAGCGAGAAAAGTAAATTTTATAATGAAGAAAAGAATAACGCTCTGACTTCGCAAGAATCTATTTCTGCTTCAACACGCCGTTTCTGCAACGTAAGCCAAAAATTATTCAGATACCATACGTGTATTTAAGGTCGCTGTATGGCTTCAGACCCTGTGCTTCTCGGACAAGTCTGCTTCCTTTCGTACATTTGTTATCTTTTATGTGTTTATTACCAGGAAGTTACGAAAGCAGTAGAATCTAAAACTAACGTCGTTTTTATGCTTACCGTACGCCGACATTAATGAAATTTAGCTTGGCTGGTAAATGCTTGCCTTAACAAGCATAACAGTAGATTTTTCAAGCCTGCTTCGAAAAGAATAGGTGTGAAATTCTCCATCACGACTAAAATAAGAACAAACTGCCTGAACTGAAAGATACGTTAAATAGTTTATTATAATGAGCCTCACAGCTTACTGCAATACTAAACTGAGTGTGTCAATTTCTTAAACAGAAATATTTAAAAATGTCACAGTAGCTATAGGGCACCACTTTCCCGGTTAGTCTGACGAAGCGATTACCTTTGTAAGCATAACTCCGGAAGAATTGTTAAATGCTCACCAAAAAATTATACTAATGCGTTATGCGACTGCGAGTATAGTGAACAAAACAATTCCCACGCCGGGAATTTCAAGACACCCCAGGAACAAAACATGACTCACTGAAACCATGTCAAACCCGCACCCAAGAGGATTTGAAGGATCAACAGATTAATAATTTATTGTATTGCCTCACGGCTCCGTCACTGGCGTGCTCGGAAGCGACAATGAAGATGCAGAAGGAATGGAAGTGTGTTAAGATTACAGCATTTCCTGCCCTTAATCTAGCATCTGCCCAATCTGGAGCGTCAATATGAGACAGCGCATCCTTGTTTTGTATGTATTATGAAACAGAACACATTATTCTATATGTTATTGGAAGATTCAATCACTGAAGACGAAACAAGCGCAGATTAACGCAGGCAATTTTCCTCAGAACAGCACGTATTTTGCCCCTTTTCATCTGCTTGCAGAATCACAATACCTGGACCCTACTGCTGCTTATTAAATAGAAATCATGGCTTCAGAAAAGTGTTGACCAGGAAACGCCACTGAAGTTTCGCGAGAAGCTCCCTCAGGGAACTTTCTTCGATTTTATTACCGCTGCGCTTTAAATCACACCGCGTAGTCTCCCGTTGCGAAGTCCTTACAGAAAACTCCAAGAAATAAGAAAAAAAACTCAAGCAATCACAACCGTTTCCCACTGTTCTTCATAGTTCCGGTTTTGAGGTAATTGTTTCTGAGTCGATTCCAATTTCGAGTTGAGCCCGCGGGAAAATTTCGCGTAAGCTTCGACTGGAACCCGGGCCCCCGGCCGAAGCCCGCACAGTACACAAGGCGTGCTAATCAAACAATGAAAATGAGATTCCACCTTTTATTCTCTTTTTAATGGTATGAAAGACGCCCCATTCTTCAGACACGGAGGTTCTAACTCCAAATACTTGTAAAAGAGGCGGAAGACGGGTTCACAATTGCCAGAGAACGCTTTTAGAGCTCGTTGCTGAAGTGGCACACACTCCCGGCACCTTGCGCAAGTAAAACAAATGAAACCATAGTAACGAAACTTCAGTAGACGGTTTGGAGCTCAAGTTAAAGTTCAAGCTTGTTCTAACCTTCAATAAGTAGCGAGCGTGAGCGAAGAAAAGCTCACGGGCTATTGACAGGCTCTCGAGTCGAAAAAAAAACGACAGCATTGCATTGCAAATATAAAATACAAAAAGCAGTGAAGATGGAGTCGAAGCGACACGGTAATATGTAAATTATAGAAATACAAGGTATCATATTCAAAGTGAAATGAAAAAAGTAAGTTAAAGAGCACTAAAGAACGCCGCCACAATATTAACTGATAACAACATTACGAGAATATTAGAATATACGAATATTAAAATTCTAAGAAACTCTACACTTCTAAAATGCTGAAAAATTTGAACGACGCTAAGCCTTGTCTTAAGGGTACACAGCATTAGAGTTCCCTCGCAGGCAAGTATTCCTTCTCTTTCATAGACTCATAGATCGTGTAGTGTAGGATGAGTGGCTGTTTCAAATAAGGCCACCGCTGGTGATTGTAAGACCCTGGTTGTTCTTTCCGAGCTCCCCTAACGCTCATTGTTGCCCAGAGAGTTCTTCGAGAGGCTGCGCATATCTCGACCAACGAGCTGATGCGCACTGCCACGTTGGGTAGGTGGCCAATACATTGAATTTATTCGCGTTAATTTCATTCCATGGTGTGAACGTTTCCCACACCCCGTGGGCAGGTTATGACCCGCCAGGTGGCAGGTGGGCCACCTGATTGTTCGTGACAGACGGACGCCGGCTTTTCTCGACAAGGGAACCTCTGATTATATCACGTTAAAAATGGAAATGACAGAATAAACAAAATTTACGACACAATGGGAGCATCTAATTTAGGGATGACCACACAATTATGAAGAACGAAATATCACATTGATTAAATTGCTTCAAAGAGTATGAGTTTAAAACGGGCTTTATGGTATCACTTATCAGGGTTGGGTTACAATAAATGGCTAGGTGTCAAATCCGCATTAGAATGACCCAATCTTCATTAACTAGGAAAGCACAGACATGGTGCGGAAAGGAGCTCGACGGCAGTAGTTACACGCAACTGGTTCCGTAAATTCTGCACAGCACCAGCCCCTCCCCTTCCTACATTTATTTTCCATCAGAATTTTACAATTGTGTAGAGTAGTGTTAACGTGCCATTGACTGGAGAAGTGCGCAGTAATTTGTCTTCGCCCGAGACTCAACATTGGGAATTAATGATATTCTTCCATCCTAGTATATTCGATGTATCTGGTGATTGCAAGCTGTTTGTGAGGCATTTCAGAAAAATTTAAGCAACAGTCTGTACGAACCGTACATTTTATTCATCGTTGTTGCTGCTGCTGCTGCTGCTGCTGCTGCCGAGTGAGCGACCACAAGCTTTATGCTATTAGACCTTGGCGAGAATAGCCACACGATGTGATCACATTACTTCAGAAGCATCAGCGAAGGCCAGTACTATCCACCGATGACTTAAACCGCGCTAAGAACAGGCAGACCTGGCGTGGACAACACACCTTTGCAATTCCGACGAAAGGCACCGTTCTTATGTGGATCTGACTGTTTCAAAATGTCGAGTTCAACCAGTGATATCGATCCATATCAACTAGTGGAACCCGCATCTTCTGCCGCGGATCCAGAAAATTTGCTTCAATTCGACGACTAGAGTCCGTCGTAACAGTGACGCGACAACGGTGCGTAGGCGTAGGCGCGCGAAATTCAAAACTCTTTAGCGACGCGTCTGACATCAGGCGATGAGAAGACACTTAAGGGTACATTTCCTGGCATCATTCTGAGAAGATCAACGTATCTATTTTAAGGGCTGAAGATAACGTTCATTTCGACATGTCCGAAAGCTAGGTAACCGCTTAGGTAACCGGTAACCTTAGGTAATAAGGTAACCTTATGTAACTAGGTAATGCTTAGGTAATTAGGTAAGTGGCCACTCGCGGCCGAGGACGAACATCTGACCGCTCTCACTCACACAGAGCTCTTATTCTGCCATGACCTACAGACAGGGCTTCGTAGAAGGATAGGCACCAAGGTTACTCTGCAAACAAGCTCACTTCTTGTTTTGAATGCAGTAGATATCGTACTGTCTCAGTGCGAAATTCAAAGCCAAAACAAGCATTAGCGACAACCATGCATCAGCTAATGCTTGCGCACCTTGCGTCTGTTTCAGATGCGCAATTCTTGCCACTGGTCATTCGAAGTTAAGCGAACTGGCTGTTCTTATTAGCTGGATTGTTGCCATGGACGACTGCTGAGATTGGTTCTGTATTAGCAAGCCGTCCGTTTTTTTTTCTTAGCAAGCCACGACAAAGACACGAGAGGGGCGGTCGTAAATCACTTGTTAATGTCTTTCCGCGTCCTTCTAGCGTTCCTTGATCAATACTAGCGAGACCAGTCGAATACGCTGTCCAAATTCTAATTCCGGTCTGGAAAGACTCAGTAAGGCTTGAGTGGTGTCGTTGGGTTCTCGTTTACTCCTGCTGAAAATTCATCTCTCAATGAGCGAAGAAAGATGACGCTAGACTCTCAGAAAAGCACCTTGAATAAAAATTTCACCCATCTACAAAAATACATGTTCGATTAGCAGCAGTTCGCGCTGTATTCTTCTTACATGTTCGGCAACAAACTGCTTGCTTTTTGATGTAAAGTAACCATTTGACTTAATTTGATCTGATTTATGATAAGTGTTCATTTTTGGATTCCTATTTTGGTATTGACCCCAACATTTCTGAAATATTTTTTCTTAATTTCTGGTCTGAGACGAGCAAGGGGAACTCCGTTACTTCAAGTTACAAATTTTTGTACAGATCCGAGATGAAAAAAAGCGCCAAGGTGCAACGAGTGGCGACCTTATTCTCTTCACTCTGGTACTTTACCTTGTTCTAACAGAAGCTTGCACCTCTGCAAACACTGCTGCTATCTTCAGGAATCCCTGAATTCGCAAAGGTGTTTGCACGCGAAAGCTGTTGCTGGGGTATCTCTATTGGTCGATTAAAAGAAACGACCAAATTAAGAGTCAAGCCATCACGACCAGACACCAGATATGTGCTGAAACGGACTTGTCAATTGAGGCGCTAAGCACAGCAGCACGTCACATCCAACTATCTCTGCGCTGCGTGGTTTCACTGACAGAATGAATGGCTCACCTCTACGGGCAGGGTAGCGAAACCCAACAAAGAGCGCTAACAAATCAAGACTCCGTTGCACCTCTCTCCGCGGTGGCAGTTGGACGTGCGGAGGGCTGACAGGCGGGCGCAAAGGCTGACATCTACCGGCCTCCTTCGTGTGTTTGACTAGCCTCGGTCAACATATTCGAGCAAAGAGAGGGCTCGGGTGACGATATATAACACTGCCCTTTTTATATACTGTCGAAGTGTGGAGGGCAGTGCATCACTCCCATCGTGCGACAAGCTGCCGCTCGGCCACGACCACGTGACCTCTCCATCGCCATATCCGAACTGGAGGTCGTGTGTTAGATTTTTTTGTGCTGACGTCGTGTTACATAATCAGTTGGAGCGGAAAAATAATTATCTGTCGCCGGCGTCGTCCGAGGCCGGAATGTTACGTGGAGAGGAGGAAGAGGCGTGGATGGGGAGGAAGGCGCAGAGAGAATGCTAGGCGTAGTTCATGACAAACGAGGCAAGAGTGCCCGGAGGACGAGAGTATGTGAAAGCGTTGAAGCCGTACAGTCGAGAAACCTAGCTCCCCTTTGTTCTGCAGTGTTCTGCGCCTTGGTGAAAGATTTCGGCACTAAGAGTGCTGGCATGTTTACTTTCTTTACACTTTGCTTACCTCATTCAGGGTCTCTGTGGGCACAAGCGCAGCACGGCTGGATGCATTCATATGGCATATCAATGTTGCCTGACACATTAAATCCGAAAAATCACCGTCATCATTATACGCCTGAGTTCACTGCTCGGGGGACACTTCTTGCACTGGCCTCCAGTTAAGCCTATTATGCGCGAGCCGCGTTCACATTAATTGTATCACATTTTTGAGCAGGTTACCACACCTTATTCTTTGCCAGCTGCCTTCGATTGCATTTTTTTTCCACGTTGTACTTCCATTTCAATTCCTAGAATAAGCAGCAGCTAGTAAGCACTATGGTGGTCTATTATTGTAAAAAAATTAAATAAACACTAGAAAACAAATAATTCCGCTGTATCCGAGGACTAAGTGACGGATGTATGTCCTGCAGTGGCCCAAAGTGCTCCGAAAACCTTAGTAGAGCAGCATTGGTGCACAATTCCGCATTATGCGAGAAGCGCAGATTCAGATAGGAAGCTGTGAACGGCCGCCACTCACTTGCCGCGAAATTTTGCTCGATCTAAGCCACCGCATTCATGCCTACCCCGCTTCCCAGCAACTTCACCCGAGCTGAGTTGTGATGGCGATGATGACGACGACGATGACGACTATGACTTGATTTCATTGATTCAAAAGCAACTTCCCCAAAGAATGCCATACGTAACGTGTTTGACTGCAAGAGTTTGAGCCGAAGAACCTTTTTCACAAGCATATAAGTGATATCGCCATTGAAAACCCGAGCATTAGTCCAGGGAAAGCTTGCACAGATCGAAAAACCTGTGGGCACCGGGCGGCACACAGGATCAATTCCCGCGCCTCCCGCATGCGAGGGTGGGCAATGCTCAGACCAATAGTTCACCATTCGAGCCCAGTGGACAGAGAAAAGTGGAAAGCCATACGAATCAAATCAGTGAGAATTCGATAAGAGGCCTCCGAGTTCCGATAACTTGAAAGGCGCGGCACCGAGCTCTGCTCAAAATGGATCCACGTGAGTCAAGTGGACACAAGATCGATTTCTTCATTGTAGAGTGCCTCAAGTATTCCCCCTCACCGATAGAAAGTGTTAAAAAAAAACTCCATGTTCCAACGACGACTTTCAATACTATGAGAACAGCTTAAGTTTTTAAACTATATTGGCATACTGTAGATCTACGTATAAGCCTTACATTCAGAAACCTTCTCTGTTTATTATGAATATGATAAGAAACATAACTCTGCACTAGTAATAGCGAACAAAGGCAAAGGAGCTTAGCAGTTAGGTAACTGCTCTAGTTTCTTTGCCGATCGGCTCCCTCTCTCTCTCACTCACTCAGTCACAAACTTATTTATTTATTTGTTTATTTATTATTTTTTACCAAACTTTCATACGAGTATTTTCGATCTGCCAATAGGATACCATAGCGTTGCATGAGAAGGACACTTTTTAATAAATGACCATCCATGTTATGTGAGCCTGCGCTGAAATGCAGACGGGCTGCTTGCTTGTGCCTCACACCAGCCCTCCCGCTAGGCCACGAAAGCACGAAGATTGCTTTCTCACAACAACAGTGCCAACTTCCTTTCCGTGACTTTCATTGTGTACATAGGTTGCCATGTTAGCACAGAAGTATTTTACACACCGCTATGCTGTTCGTGACAACAAACAGCAATACATTTAAGGTCACAAGGTTATGCTTGTCCTATAAAGAGAGGGGACGTGGGATTTTATCAGCATTGCGTTTATTAAAATTTGGCTGCCATTGGCGGTGCAGAAAAACTGTTTCCTCCTTTACAACAGGAATGTATACCCACTTACCATGGGTTTCTGCTAGGACTATTAGAGTAGAGGTTAGCGGCAGATTAAGTTTTATCTAATCTCGCCGAATTTCTCTGCTTTCCGACCAACCGTCACCTGAGGCCGGAAAACAAACGCCCGAAAACAAATCCCGAAGGGAACTTATACAAAGCTATAAATCATGCCCCTCGGAGTCACATCACGTAAGTCGTTCCCATTTGCTTTGCACAGAGGAGCATGAATCGCTCAATCTCAGCAGGCTAATAAATGAGTTACGCTACAAGATGGAGGACTCCGCATGTTGATGTTGGCAGCAAGCTCGCCTCCAGGCTTGCCTCGCGTACTGCGTACTCGCGCAAAACCGGCGCAAGCTACTGATTGCGTCTGCGCGGGGAAACAAGAAAACTCCTCGAGGCAGAAATGCGCGGCTTCTTCGTGATCGATGCCCGAAGGGAATGACAAAAGACAGACAGAACACAGACAAAAGACAGAAGGAAGGAACTTCCCGCTCGGACCCAGCACGGATCGCCGAGCTGTGGCGACAGGAGTCAGGAATCAGATTGTAAGGGCGCCACACACTCCTGCTGAGCGCCCAGTGGGTCTTCAGTAGGTCAGTTGCCCAGTTGGTCTTCTGCAACGCGTGCTTAATGTTTAACGCTAGAACCATATCCTGTGAGGCTAGCCTAGCAGTGCTCAATAGTCGTAAGGCTAAGGGAGTGTGTTCCAAGAGAAGGCAAGCGTAGCAGGGGGCGGCAGAAGATTAGGTGGGCGGAAGTGATAAGGAAGTTGGCGGGCATACGGCGGGCGCAGCTAGCAAAGGACAGGGTTAATTGGAGAGACATGGGAGTGGCCTTTGCCCTGCAGAGGGCGTAGTCAGGCTTATGACGAAGATGTTGATTATGGTGATGATGATGATGATGATAATGATGGTGGTGGTGGTGGTGGTGTTGATACGCAATGCCTGCATAGTGGGGCAACATTTACTGGCAAGCATTTTAAATTGCTACACGAGCACAAAAGTGCGCTGAAGGTCTCGTGCACGTGCAAATTAGAACGTGTTTAACATATCCCCAAACATCTCCGCGTATCTTGTTCCATTACTTGGGTACCAACTTTGCTACAGAATAATCGCAGAACTACCGACAATTAGGAAGAGAAGAATTCAGCTACCTTATTTCTATTGCATACAATCCAAGTCTCTGTTTCTGGTATAACAACACGCTTTTCTATCTCTCTGCTCTTGAAGGACAAGTAAAAAGAAAGAAAGTTCGCGTATAGCGCGAAAGACTGCGTGAACTCGGGCAGCTCGTATCGCATGATTAATTTACTCTTTTCTAAATCGCTGGCTACCTCATGCGCAAGCTAACGGGTCTCAAGACGATATGGTGCTTTCCATTCCCGTTGTCATGGAAACGTGATGCGGCTGTTGCTGTTCGTTTAATTACGCGGCCTGCGCGTTTAAGGCCGTCGTCGGCGAGCTTCACCATGGTTTTATTGTCGGGCGTATGAAAGCGCTTCGGTGCTTCTATGCAGAATTCCAGCACTTGAGTAATTTCCCATCACAGCTCGCGGACAGGAGCGAGGGTTTTACAGGAGAAATTTGTGCATTCCGCAGAATTTTGTTGAAAATTAGTGCCGAAGATAGCTAACGTTCTGTTCGGAGCATCCGAAGAATAGATTCAAATTTTGAACACTCGAAGAAGACAGTTTTCTTATAAAATTTCTCAGACGTATTGGCCTCTCAATAAAGCCCACTGCATCTTTCTTGTTGGTTAAGCTAGCATCCGATCGTCCTTAATAATCAATCAGCAAACATGTGTCAACCAATCACGCAACCCTGTTATACGTGCAAGGACCAAGTGACCGCTACGGCTAGCATGGAAAGTTGTTTTAGCAAGTCGCGATATTAATCACCAAAAAAACAACTTGGACGGGGCTTTGCGAATCCTATCTCTCTAAATATTTTTTTCCAGGGTTTCCTTCACTATCGCCATTTTGTAGAGAAAAGCTCCACTTCTCGCATGCGACGCTGAAGGTCAAATAACGCTTGGATTTGGCCTCTAACTGGAGGCTCGCTACAGGTGTGTCTATGACGTCATACCACGTGACTTCTCGCAGCTGTTACCGCTCGTTCCGCCGCTGCGCCGACCATCGCTTCGACCGCTCGCTCTCGCTAGTTGCGCCACGTGACGAAACACGTGATCCACTCTTGCTCAATAAAGGTCAGCGCTCGCCGCCTATGCGGTACCGCCGCTGCGCTGCGTCAAAGCCAAACCGTGTCTAACCATACTTAACCGAGCATTCGCTCCATATAACCTGGTTCAGTCGAGTTGAGCCATAGTCAATTTTTTTTACGCGGGAGCTGTGTCTCTGTCATCCTCCGGAGAAGTGTAAGTACTTTCGCAGCTATCATTTACGGAGCTTACGGAGGTAACGCCCAATTTCACACCGTGTCTGACGGAGGGCGCTGGCACCGCTCGCGGCGGAGAGGGGCGTGTCTACGATTCGGCGGCGGGTAGTGTTTAAGGGCACAGGGTAAGCCCTATACTTCCCATGCATTTTAGGCCATGTTGAGGTACATGTTTCTCACTAACTAATAACAGTAGCTTATTAATACATATATCATTGCTTGCCAAATTTTGTGCTCTTTTTACTGAACTAGAATATTTGAAATGTGTCGAAAATTCGATTTTTAATAAAATTTTTTTCCGGTAGTACACAAATCTGGCCTTTCTTTGCGCATTTCAAAATTCATAACAGAATAACTGCTCAGTGAAATTGCTTAATTCTAGTTCAGTAGTTGGCAACACTTATGTAGATGATTGCAAAAAAAAATCAGCCGTCTGCCTTGAAAGGCATTGGAAATAATGGTACCTTTGTAAGAAAAAACACTGTTTTGAGATAATAGAGCGTAAAGAGAAAAAAAGATGTGAAAAACCATTTTTAATTCGCAGAAACGCCTCCATAGTAATTGGTTTAATAGCCCCCTGCTTCGTAGTCACTGTCGCCGTCATTTTTCCGCTTTTCGGCTTGTCGTTTTGACTGTCGGGCCTCTTTTGTACGCTGTCGTGTTGCTCGGTCCGCAAAGTACATGCGCTTATGGTCAGCTTCCCTCAGCCACTTGATGGTGTTGCTCCCTGGGTTCAATCCACACGCCTTCAAAACGTTGGCCCGTGCGATTCTACCATAATTAAATGAAAGAACAGCATCCAGTGTTGCCATCCGTAGGGTCCGAAGCCTAACAAACACATTCTTTGGCGCGCGTTCCCAAACAACATGGTTGAACGACTCATTTGCATTTTGAGTTCGCCCATGCAGGCACTTCTCTAGGAGGTCAGCCTTCGATAGCTCCCTATAAATGGGTTTGATAGCCTCCAAGACAGATGCAGGCAAACTCTCCTTGTGGAAAAATGGCTTGCCCTCTGACTGACTTCTGTTGAAGGCACACCACGTATCAGGTCCCTTTGGGCAAAGTCCATGGCATGGGTCATCGTCTGTGGCCGATAAGTGGAAGAAGGTTGCCCAAACGGCCTTTCGCATTTCATCCAGGTTTCCTACATTTCTTCTGATGGCCAAACCATAGTACATCTGGAGCTTGTCTATTACTGCATCAGTCAGTCGGCCTCGGCCCGAGAGGTTCTTTCCATCAGAGAGTTTTCCTGCTTTGTTTCCTTTTTTTAGCCTTCGTAACCTTGTGCCCATCCTTTTTTGCACGTGCCCTATGCACTCAACCTTGGATATTTCAACGGAATCACCATATGGCATTTGTGCCTTCACAGCCATAAAAGCCTTGCTGTCACCATCCCCAAGGTATTTGACGTATCGAACGCCGTGAAGCTCCTCACTCCTGCCGAAAATTTTCAGTGCTCCTGCGACTTCCATTCCACCGCTGGTGCCTTGGTAGTTGCTTTGGCACACCTCTCTATGAAGGGGGTCACTGTTTGTACCCTTGATGCTGCACTTTGGACAACGTTTAGACAAAATCTCCACATCCAGCACTTTCCCAGAGTCTACACTGGTCGCAGAGACTATGCCGTTATTGGAAATATGGCCTCGCTTCTGCCAGCTTCCATCAAGAGCAACTGCGATGTCTTTATCCCCCTCATTCAGCTGCACAGCTTCGTCAGCTGCCCTTTTCATCGACTCCTGAGCAGCAGCTTCGATGTGACCTAGAAGCTCTTGATTGTATTTCGCAAACTTTGTCGGCGGCTTAGGAAGGTTTAGCATAGCACAGAGTATATTTCCTGCAGCCATTCCCTTACCAATGGACCTCAAGGCATACACTAACCTGAGGTTGGCTTCATAGAGGCCAGAAGTAGTTTTCTTCGACGTCTCATATCGTTGCGCGGCACTACATACTTCCCAGTTCAAACTGTAAACGCTTGCAACACCTACCCGTTTTGTCACAATTTCGATGAGCTCAACGCTTCCACCGCACTCTCTGCACACACAAATCTGTGTAATTGCGGCACAAATGCCGTCCATGTCTATTAAGGCATATTGGCTGCTGCTCCGTAGCACATCCTCTTCCTGGAAGCGCAGAGAAAATCTTGAAAGCTTCGATGTCGAGGAGCTGGCGCGTTCGGCGTTCGGGATCTCATTCGGTCGTGGACATCCTTTTGCTTTTTCACGATGAGCGTAGCGGTTGCCATGAAATTCACGCCTGACGAAGGCCTTCTTTGCCCTGGGCATCTCAACTTATCAGCAGCAACCAACACCGGCACAATTTACAATACTGATCGAAAGGGATAGCACTCGGACGCAGCTGCATGAAGGTTGCAGAAACGTGGAAAAAACGTGCAAAGCGTCTCAGGATTGTCTTGGCTAAAAAAGAGGAGCTGTACAATAGTTGCCAGACAATTTTTTATATGTAGCTGATTTTAGACAAGTTTTGAAATCAGGTGGTGGACTTTTTGGTTGAAAAAATTGACGTTAATCCTGAAAGGAGGCGTGGCCGCTCAGTACTTGGTTCCGGAAAAAGCGTTTTTCAGCCGTAAATATGGCTTTCTGAGGAAAGTGCGATCATGGAACATGTGTAAAAAAAATTGAACTTCTAAAATTCCAAAAGAAAAAAAAACAATTTTTTTCTAATTTTACCTTACCCTGTGCCCTTAACCGCACGGCGGGATTGAGAGAAAGCGAGGGAAATGTTTATGGAACCTGGAAGCGGAACTCGCATTGTACGCGCGTTCCGCGTTCCTAGTAGTTTGTAGGTGTAGTGAGCACAGTAGAGTCGTAGGGGTACGTAGGGGAGTTTTGATAGGTTAACTTAAACTCTGCCAAGCAATTCACGAAAGATAACGCGGGTTATCCGCCATTTGCTGCGTGTGGTCCATATACTGAGTAGTAAAACATAAGGCGGAGCCCCAAGCTACGAAACATCGCGAATATGCATCAAACGCAGAAATATGGCACACAGCTCCCGCTGAGTTTAGCGCAATACGCAGCATAGTGTAAGCGTTGCATAATATTTTTTTCTCTTTTCATCGCTTTTTCTTCTTCGGTGTGTCGCTTAAACGCGTAGGGAGACGATATCTTTTTTTTTAATTCTTGACTCTAAGTGTGGCCGTGATTATTTAACGTTGTCAGCTCGTCTAACATGGCATTGCCTTCTATCGCCACGTAACCTTACGGTGGTCGCCAATCCAGCCCAGCCTCGGAATACTCGGCGCGAGCTCTCATCGATGGTTTACCCTCTGAGCCGCATAATACTAGTGCGTCCACTGCCTGCACTGGCGGCGAGCTCTGAAAAAGAGAACTAAAGCAACGCCGGCTTGGTTTTCGGTGCATACTTTTGATGCTGCAGGTGGCTCGCATAGCTGATTCCCGCCCAGCAGCCACATCCCGCAGCCATCGCGAGCAGCGTGGAAGCGACGAGGGTATGCGGCACCTAAAGTATTCGCGGGCAAAAACAAAGCGACAGCAATCGCCATGGCCACTTCTCCCTCGAGGCGTGAGGCGGTAGTGGAATGGCTGCGAGAAATGCAGCAGCAAAGTGGCCGAGGAAAGCGTCTCGGTTTTTTTTTTTTTCAAACGCCAAGCGAAGCCCCTACTCTTCTCTGCGGAGACAGAGGTGCTGGGAGGCACGCCACGCGATCTGCAATGCTAATCGGAGCCCGTGATCGAACCGCTGCCTCTCTTGTCTGTCTCCTTCTTCCTTAGTGTCTGAAGCGGAACTTGGTGGGCGGCCTCAGACGCGTAGACCTAAGGCAAGTGGCTCGCGGGAACATGTACTTCACCCATGTCCTCTACGGGGAAAATTTCAGGAATGCTGGCACTGCGATACTCGGAACCATAGTGCCGTGAGACCTCCGGTGTGCTCTGCACTGGTGAAGACTTGTTTTACGGCGACGACCTTACTGGCATTTCAGCTATAAATGTAAAATTTTTGGAAATGTGGAATACCACAATCAGACATGGAAAGGAACAGGTGTTTAACTGGAAATACTGAAAGAATTGGAAGAACGCACGAGACAGAATATGCCCGCGATTTATTTCGGGTACACCCTAAATTGCCAAATAATATATATATATATATATATATATATATATATATATATATATATATATATATATATATATATATATATATATATATATATATATATATATATATATATATATATATATATATATATTGCTCAAATACGACCAAAATGGACAGGCGTGGCGGCTTCGCAAACACTGCCATTTGCTGACGTAGGGCATATGTATTGGCGGTCGACAGAACTGTCTGCACTGACAGTCATGGTAGGCAAGAAATGCGCGTGCGGGGAAACACTGCCAGGTGCCAGGAGCTCCCATCTGTCAGTAGGTCATCCGCTCAATTTGCACACGAGTGCATTTCAAAGGGTCCGTCTGGTTACAGTTGCTCCAGGAACCGATCCCTTGGATATGTGAGATACCGGAGTATGCGTTTGCATTCGAAAGCTGATACCACCAGAGATAAGGACGAAACCAGCAAGCACGCTGATCAATACAATGTTCTAAGAACGTCTATTGACCTAATTACTCCAGTGTGCTTGAACAAGTTTGATGAGGCGCTTCCAAAGCAGTTTACATGACTGCCCGGCTTTGTTGCTTGAAAGAGATATTAGCTCAGGATCCAGAGTCGGCAGTCAGAACAGCACTTGCCGGCTTTGCCGTGCTGTCGCAAAGTTATAATGCTTATGGTTGATGATTTATACAGGTTTAACGTCCCAAAGCCATTCAGGCTATGAGGGACGCCGTAGTGAAGGGCTCCGGAAATTTCTACCACCTGAGGTTCTTTAAAACGCGCTGATTTCGCACAGTACACGGACCTCTACAGTTTCGCCTTCATCGAAATTCGAACGCCGCCGCCGGGATCGAACCCGCGTCTTTCGGGACAGCGCCGAGCGCCATAACTATTGAGCCACCGGGGTGGCGCATAGTTCTAGGATGAAGCTTACCAACGGCTTTGAAAACTAGAAGCTCAAAAGTGATGTCTATTATTTGTCGCATTCCGGCTTCCTCCAAGCCGCGCATATGCATGGTACATACAGACTGACGAATAGCCGAGGTATAGAGCAATACTGCACATCAAGTACAATTAGCTGTTTACATACTGACAAAGCTGCCACCAAGCGCAAAACACCTTAAATTTTGCTGATAGCAGGGGCATATTACCCCTTCATGAGGACTAAACCGCGATGACCTGCGTGCAGAATGGACTATATACACATACGTACACAGCTGTTGGGCATGCTGGCAAGGTCTCCTGAACACGTTGACCTTGCTTGTGCAGAATTCAGAAACAACCACGATGTAATTGTGAGCACGAAGAATAAGTTAGCGAGAGATTAATTAGCAGCGAATGAGTGTTACTATACGTTTTCTCGCTGACAGGTAATGTTTATGGCTCTTTTATTCAATTAAATTGGTGTATGTTTCGCTGTGTGTGTCCACTGCTTCTTGTTATTTTTTTAAGAAGTCATCGCAAAACTCATATCGGATTTGAACTCTGGATGCCTAGCCGATTTTTTCTTCATAATTTTGTAAAATATATAAAAAGAGCAGTGAAACGTTGCCGACTGCCCTGAAAAAGATCCCCGGACAAAACGAGCCTCCATAACACAAGTATCCAGTCAGTCGGCGTAGTACGTTCTTATAGCCGTAACACGGTGAAATCAAGGTGCCATAAAAACACGAGCGCTTCGTCGGATCAGCTTGAAGCGTGGAGCTCGAGTGGTGCTTTGCATACACCGACAGCACCGTAGCGCCTTGAACAGCGATGGCGAAAGTTTGATGCGGTGATTTCAACTGCACCGCTCTACACGAGAGGCGGAAGGTCGCCAGTGCTGCCAGCGTCATTAAGACGACGGATTCCCGGGAAACCCGGGCGAAATGGTCAGCGGCGAACAACCAATCAGTGAAATGGAGGCTCTAGACTGCGATGGTCCGCCCGCCTTTCGCCTACTACGAGACCCACGTCGCCGGTCTGACCCCGCGAGGCGAGCCGGAGGAACCGTTTAATCGAGGCCACGTGCGAAACATTTAGACTTGCGAATCTAATTGTGGATGCAGTAGGAAGAAGCCATTTGCAAAGTAACGTGCTCCATTCGGAATGGCGAAATGTGAGAGGTGGAGTGGACTTGGCTTGCGACGTGGAAGTTCCTATAGAATTATAGACGCCCTAATTGGGAGGGGGGGGGGGGGGGAGTACAAGGTGGTTTGAAGCGAAAAACTTCACTACGCTAGGTAAAGCAGCCGTCGCGTAGGCCGGAGAATGACGTTGAACGACCGTCAGCCCAACCACGTTAGCCGTGTATGACCATATGTGGTACAGTTACGGTGTCGAACCCTTGGCCCGTGGCGTTGACCTATGCCTTTAGTTGACCTTTGACATCAGGTGTTCTTTAGGTTGACCTTTGACCTTAAGGCCATCCGATGTGGTGATGTGAAGCCAAGTGGTGACATCCGATGGGGGTGTCGTGAGACCATGTGATACCACGTCATAGCCACGTGGTCGTGTGTGTATATATAGAACGGCTGTCGCGAGCGTGTAGCGGAGCTGCCATGGACGAGCCTCAGACGCTTAGCAAGCGTGCTTGCTTTTCGCTGAATTCCAAGGTTAGCCAATTTAAGCCACTGTCAATTTTCTTCTCCATTGTTGATTATAGTCATGAGCACTGACTTGGTTTACATAGTCGTTGCTTGATCAACAGCAAAAAAAAAAAAATGTTCAACTGTTCAAACCGTTTTGGACTCATTTTATTCGTAAGCACTAAACCGATTGGCACCAACCCGGAGCAAAATCGTCCGTTGTCTGTTCGCCTAGCGTGAGCACTCCGTCTTTCGTCACTGACCACTCTTCATCGTCTTCTACGCGGCGCTAATCCGGCGGTTATGAGCCAAGCAAAATCGCCTGTTTCGTGCCCTCTTTCGTGACAATGCTATGCCCTCTTTCGGCATAGCATTGTCAGTCCCTGGCAGTGCGCCAAAATACATCTAAGACGGGTAAACTAGCACACTCTTTAACTAATATTGAACAGTTAACTTTTCAACTGTCACAGTTAGGGTCTGTATTTGTTAGAGGCGTCTAGTCAACCGTAATTTAACATCCGTGTACGTTTCTACAATTTTTAAAATGCCGCTCTCGTCGAAGCGGCATCCCAAGGAATATTGAGGCTGACGGATGGATGGATGGAAGATAGGAGCATCCCCTTTGAAACGGGGTGGTGGCAGTTGCCACCATGGTCGGCCTTTTTTTCTTTATTTTTGTTTAACTGGCCGCGCACTGTTGAAAGCAACACCGCGGGGTCAGAAAGGGTGCTAGCCACGCCTGCGAGCGCACGTCACTCGGCGGTGAGCGTGTGACGTGCTTCTCACGGAGCGCCCGACTGGAAGTGGCGAGTGTGCACAGCAGTGCGCACTAGTAATAGCTGCGAGGCACTATGAGTATCCTACTACTGCTGCTATAGTACCCCAGAAATATGGGACCTTGTCTGGGTCAACTGATCGGATGTTTCGGTAGTACTAGTTTGCCTTGGTTTGTATATGTGTGCGTCACAAAATAAACCAAGAACACGCCCTTACGTTTTCGGGCAATTAAATCATCCGAAACTCCTGCCTCTGGGGACTATATTTCCGGCACTTGCGGACACGCCAGCAGCTCTATTCTGAATGTTGACGAATACTTTTAAAATAGAAGGGCGCGCCTTGTTTCGGAGACATAAAATGTGTTTCAGCATGTAAAAAGTAAAAAAAATTGGTGTCCCGCCGGGTACCAGTATTGTGTCGACGACAGTCGTTGATGCGTCTCAATAAACAGGCAGTTTTATTAAGGGCACGCGCATCTAAACGACATCTCGCCAACACAAAGCGCGCGTCGCCCTCTCCCATGGGTGGAGCCAGAGAGGCATCGTCCCTTCCCGTACCCCAATGGCGGCCCGAGCCAGCGCATGCGCCCAGAGCGACGTGCAAGGCATCGTCGTCGCGGAGCAGCGGGTCTAATCTCCAATATCTCCGGGCATTGGCAGCGCTCGCAAGGCAATACCGGCGACGCGATCCGCATTAGCTGGGCTCCGCGAGGCTTAGGGGATCTGGCCGGTGTGCTTTCAACCCACGCGCGAGCTCGAATAAACTAAGCCGGCCGAGGATGGCAGGAGGGCTTTTTTGAATATCCCCTTTCCCTCCACTGCTTCTCTCCTCCCCACTCTGCTGCAGAGTCTCGAAACCGTCGTCTAGTAATCGGGCTCGCTTGTCTGAGTAGAGCCCACATCATCACCGGGAGACCTTGGCACGTCTATCAGCTTTTGTTTTTATGTTGAGGTGCAGCGTCGTCTTTCCAAAGACAGAAATACTGAACACGCGGAAGAAAGCGGTCGATGTCTTTGAAAGAAATTCTAGCAGTGTTTATGCATCGCATTAAAGAAGTTTGCCCAAACATGGCTTTGCCACGCTGTGTATTCTCTGACGGAGGCATGCATGGACACACTGCCACGCTCAGGCATCCCAAGCAGCCAACAGTGCGAGAGCAGCCAGAGCGAAATGTCGGTTTCTGTAGAAGACAGGAACAAGATGGAGAATACAAACAGCGCGATTTCACTGTTTCCGTTATGTTCCAACGCTTTCGCGCTCGGAAGTATTCTGTTTTCACTCCCCTCAGTGTCGAGACCAGTGATGATTTCCATGCTTAGACAGGGTTGCGTCTTGAAGCGAGTCTTGGGTATCTTCAGATGCATTTCCGGGAAACATTATCCCCTTTCTTTGCACATTTTTCATTTCCACTGTGTGCAGCCTCAGTTTTATTTTTTGGGTTCAACATGGGTACAGCCATCCAAGGGTTTTAGTAATATTGCGGGAGCGTCGGCCAGGCAGACCTTCAAAGTCTCACGCAGCACTACAGTAACGAAACACAGGAGAGCACGCGCATGCGCACAAATAGCTTTCCAGTTGCAGCGTCGTCTGCTCAGCTGTTCTGCTGACGTCACGGGACTGACCTTTTTAATGTCATTTTTCCCCAAAAAATTTTGGAATGAAACAAGCTGCACGAGGAAGTAGTGTGCATATTATCAAATGATTTATTTTCTTCCATGCTGTGACAGTTTTTCTTTATTTTTTATGTATAACAATTCCGTGTTCTTTCTATCTCAATGTTATCCTTTTGCAACCACCTGCAGACGGTGGTATTTGTGTACTTTTTCTTTTTGACCCCCCCCCCCCCCTTATGATGACAAATAAATAAATACATTAATAAATCAGATGCTCCGGATAAAACGTTGAAGCAAGTCAGGAGAGCACGTTGTTGGGCGAGTCGGTCGTACATACTTAAAGAAGGGAAGAAAAGACAAGGACGCGCGCAAGCTTATAGCTGTGCGTAACTCATGGCGAACTGCATGTTCAGCATCACCGACACACAGGATGCATATCGGCAGATTGCCAAGAAAGCCACTCCCGAGGAAGCTCCCAACTGAAATTCTGAACGCAATTGATTTTCTTCTGCATTCGCTTGCTTCAACCACAATGAAAGCTTTGGAACTGGTGTGCTGTGTGACAATTTTTTACGTATGTACCCAGTGGAGCAACCGTGTCGCCGGGACGTTTTTGCTGGGGAGTGTAGCATGCGCCGACTTTCTATAGGCGCATGCGCTCGCAGAACATCTATTTTTCGGCCCGTTTTGGTGGGCAATAAGTGTGAGAATAAATTTTTACTCCAGTCACTCCTCCTCGCACGTTGCTTGCTATATTTCTGCCTCATCATTACGTATAAAACACGCGCATCGCACGTATATATGAACGCGGCTACGCATACAGCCGATACGGACAAGAGCGCGTTGAGCGACAGGACGGCTGTTTCGGTGGCGCTCCTTGCGGTGGCGCCTTGTACTAGCGCCGATGGTGGCGCTCTGTGTGGTTTAGTGCGAAAGCTTCACTTCAAGCGGTTACAACAACAAAAAAATTATGTGAAGCTTCGGGACAACTCTGGTTATTTCGGGTTAGTTCGGAACAGCGCCGCGTAAGCTGCAGCCAATGAGAGGAAGCTCGGGTAAGTTCGGAGGAGCGTCTGGCCACTTATAGCCAATGGGATGGTGACCTTAAGGGTGGTCTTGGCCAAACGGAAGAAAGAAAATAAACATTACAGAGATTGCGTTTCAAACCCACAGAGGCATGAACAGATCAGCTTCGCAGGCAGCTGCGCGAGAGCACTAGGCTATCTCCGCAACCGATTACGCCTCATGTTGTTGTTGCCTGAAAAGCGATGAAAACTGCAGCTCACTTACGCGCGGTGCATTGCACACCGTTGTCTCCCATCTGCGGCGCGAACAGATCAGGTCAGCTTAGCCTCGATCGGACCTTAACTTGAGTCTAATATCGTCGTCAGACGTGCCGACGACCCAGCAAAGCAAGACCATGAGCCAACCAGGCTAAACACATGCTTTCGCATGTCTACTTGATTTAACTACGCTAAAACCCTACCAATTCTTTTTTTTAGTGGTACCGCACGCCATGAGCAGACATGGAAGAAGAAATTCTTTCCTTCCTCCATGTGTGCAGACGAGCATCGGGTTATGTGTCACGTCAGCGGAACAGCCGAGCAGACGATGCTGCAAGTGGCAGGCTATTAGTGCGCATGCGCGTATTCTCGTCCGTTTCGCCACTGCGGTCTTGCATGGCACGCTGAACGATCGCCTTGTCTAAGCTCCTGCGATATTACTAAACGATTGGAAAGCATTACCTGCGCAGCACAGTGGCCGCTATCACCGAGCCCTTTTGTGAGACATTAAGCACCACGGAGCAAAGGAAGCAGAGGCGGCGGGGGCAGAACAGAAAGATGATGGGGAGGCCCGGGAGTGGAAGGGGTGCAAAGAGCCGACGAAATTTGGCCCTCGGAAATCAATGACCATGTAATCTTCGCGCCGAACCCACACCGGTCGAAGCGGCTTCACGCCCGATCCTCCTTTCCTTGGTCGATTCTGACGCCTGCGCTTCGGCTGTGGCTCTGACAATGGAGAGGTCACGGCCCAACAACGAGAGCACCGAGCGTGAAAGGAATCCGAGCGCGAATGCTTGGAAGGTTTTAACGGACCCTCATCGGCCGGACGTCGATAAGGCTTCTGCAACACAGCACCCGTTCGCTTCGGCAGAGAAACAGAGTAGATAAGACTCACTATACATGTCTGGTTACCACTTATACGATTCCACTTTAAGCGTCTGGAGAGGCGAGTGACTACGAGTGACTAAATGTTAGACAATGCAAGTGCTCTGGGATATCGGAGGAGGCGAACGAATATCCTCGTGAAGAACACGAAACAATGTCACGCTATCGAAAGATAATGGTCCAGCACTCGGACAATAGCGACGTTTATTCTCCTCGCATTTAGAACTGCCCAGTCACGCTCGCTTAGTAGCACGAGAGTACCTTTAAACTATGTAAGTTAAGATTGTTTAGTATATAATGTCGTTTGTCGGGATGTTTAGACCCATTGCAAGGTGTCGAGACCATTGGTAGTATAAATATTGAAACAAGTGGATCATAAGCTTTTAAACAAGTGGTAGGGTTTAACGTAGTTAAACCGAGTAGATGTGCAAAAGCATGTGTTAAGCGTGGTATCGAAAAGAGTTGAGCAAAAGCCCTTGCTGCTGCGCCGCCATCAGAGCGGCGCATGCGTCAACAACAGTGCCTTCGGAGTCCCGTAGTGGGTGAAGCCAGCGCACGGCGCGGATTCAAGTACTTGCCAGTTTTTTCAGAGCAGGTGGAGAACAAAAACGTTCATTCAATATGAATTAGCGTTGGCGTCTTCGTCCCCGAGAGGAGCCATCAGTTCAAGGCCCCATTTGCCGCCGCGTTCCCTTCAGGCGATGGTGCCTTGAAACGAAGGTACCATCACGAACAGATAATAATCGTGTGTGCAATGTGGCCTAGGTATTAATGAACACTGCTGAAAAAAATAAAATTTCACCCTCAAAACGGACCTTTAACGACACTTTTTTTCTGGCATACCACCAGCAAAATATTTATAGATACTTTCGTGAATACATCCAGCCATTGAATGTGTTGCGTGCCCGGTTCTCCAAGATGTCTGCGTGCTTCACAGAAATTTAGGTCACGTGTAACTGGACAAGCACGCAAAAGAAGGAAAAAAGCATGCCGTCGGCAGTAGGAATCGAGAATACATCCTCTACGCTCCAGGAGCTGTTGTATGTGCCACGACTCCAGCAGAAGCCTCCTGCGCTGATCAGCTTCGTACTGGTTAGCTATTGTACTGGAGACCGAAGCTAACCCGCGCAGGAGGCTTCTACCCAAGTCGTGGCACATACAACAGGCATGAAGGAATGTTAATCGCTCCCTGGGGACACTTACTTCGTCTTACATCCATGGTTTACGGCCATTGACCTGGAGGTGTTCATCACGAGGGCTTAAAAAGCCAAGCTGCGCCTCACCCGTAGTCGCACCGTGAAGAAGGGACCGAGCCGGTACCGAAACATCGTGTTTTTCAAAACTTAACCAGGTACTACTTTCGACAAAAACATTAACCAGGCACCAAGATGCTGCTGCCTTTCACGTGCACGCGAGATTGCCTACAACCTAAACTCTCTGAAAAAAAAAAAACCCATACAACTGTCTATGCGATTACACCGCAAACACGGAGAGTGAAATTTTTTTTCTCCTAAAGCTCTATAGGCCACAACGCTTTCCGAAGGTTGCTAGAAGCTGTTTCAAATCCCTGGCAACGTTATTACAAAATCGCTTTTATAAATGTACCGACGGAGATTTTTTCTGCATACTTTTCGAAATATACGTAACACGGTAGGTCAGTCGAAAATGTCTCCTGCGTTAAAAGAGCAAAAAACAGATAATTACCAGGATTGGGCTATACGACAAGCCTGCGAAAGCGCAGCCTCTAGCAAATGGACGCCTCAGTTAATAAAAAAATATATGAAGTGGATATACTGAACGAAAGATCAAAGATCTGTTAAGCACACCCTTATGCATGATGCAGCGAGCTATATGAGAGAAAATTATTGAGTCGCACAATATACGTTATTTGATGACAGTGCGTTAGAATTATCACCCTTTGCTTCTCTTTGCTTTCTTTTGCAGCTGGTATGCTTAGCAGAAGGTCCTGGACCCGTGGCTATACAAAGAAGTTAAATTGTGACACCATATATCGCAAATCACTCGCGCAACTACTTGCGAACCGCTTCGGACACCATCCAGACGCAAACTATCGCGTGCGTCACGGATTTGTGCCACCGTTGTTAGAAAGCAGCCAGCGAAGGTGATGTTTTTGCACTAGCGCGGATTCGAAACTCGCTGGCGGCTGGAAGTATTGGAGGCTTCTATTTATTTAAAGGGATGAGAAAACTACGCCACATTCGGCGGACACTTCTTTTCTTGACGATGAGGTGTTTAATGTTCACACTAGAGTCACTAAATAAAGACTTAGAGTACCGTCACTGCAGCACGGCGGTAAGCAGGGGCGGTCATTTGTTGTTTATCACTGTTGCCAGATTGCCGCTTCGGCGACCTCGCCGCTAACTTTGGCCCGGCCATTTTGTAAACAACGCTGTTAGCCACCCTGCGCTGAGGCGGGGATTGTAGCCGTACGGCATGGAGCCGCTCAGATGCAAACGGTACAGCTGTTGCCTTCAGTTTATGCTTTCGTCGTGCGGAGCTGAAATGCTGCGCGAGGCGCGGAATCCCTGGTCACTGAGTCGGTCACCGGCAGCACTCGCAGCGTCGCAGCACTAGGACTACCACAGTTGCCCGACTGAAAACGCATAAGCCACAAAATGGCAGCCCCCATGAACTGTCGCAGTGTAAACAAATATCACGTGATGCAAACTGACCAATGATCGTTGCGGCGGCACAGAACAATAGGAGAAAAGAGTGCCGGTACTCTAAGTCTTTATTTAGTGACTCTAGTTCACACATTAAAAAATTTGTATTAAAAACAAAAGGAACACTTTTATCACCCGCTGTTGGAAAAAAAGTTTTTGAGGAAAGGAAATGGCGCAGTATCTGTCTCACTTTTCGGTGGACACCTCGCGCCGTAAGGGTAGGGGTAAAGGAGGGAGTGAAAGAAGAAAGGAAGATAGAGGTGCCGTAGTGGAGGGCTCCGGAACAATTTCGACCACCTGGCCATCTTTAATGTGCACTAGCATCGCACAGCACACGGGCGCCTTTGCGTTTCACTTCAGTCGAAACGCAGCCGCCGTGGTCGGGTTCGAACCTGGGTACTCCGGCCGAGCGCCCTAACCACTGAGCCACCGCGGCGGGTGGCGCGCTATTTAGAACAGGATTCTCGGTCCGCAAACCTACCAACGCATTTTTAGAAGCAGCACACCTTCGTCCCTCACTCTCGAGGGGGCAGCTCTCACGCACTAGTGCATTCCATCCTTGCTCATTTGAGAACTTAGCAATTCGTGCTCAAAGCTCGGTATTCTAGTCATTTCTCAACAGATTTTGCTGCTTTTAATAAAGGTATTTCAGCCTTTTTCTCTTTGGGGCTGCAGTTATACGCAACTGCATTGGAGCGTCTATTTACTCTTGCGTCCGTCGACGTGCCTTAACCTTTAGTCCATCCTCTCCCCGGTTGTACAGTGTCCTCCCAAGCTTCTGTTTTCCTTTAAAGAAGCTCAATGCCACAAGAAAAAGGAGGATGTGAAATTGAACAAATAAGGCTGCGCGAAAAGTCTGCCTGAACATTCAGGTGAAACAGAAAAACACCTTTCTCCCTGCGCTTGGTTTTATTTTCCATCGTCAATTTCTTTTCGATGTTCTTCAGCACAGCATCCGGGGTAAGAATGTGCACCTTCATGCACTTCGAAGGAAAGGACCCTTGCTATGATTGCTAGAAAAATCTAAAAAGCAGAAAAAACGCGAACTACTGTTTTACAAGTTCTAGCATTGTTAGAGGAAGAGAATAAAACCGACTGCCGACTTCCACGCTTCGCTGTGAGCCAAACAGCGCTAATTTGCGTTACAATGCATGTTATTATCTCCAGGGCAGCGCTTTGCTGCTATTGTCTCCTGAATTAAGCCGCAATATGGTCCAGTTTCCACGCACTCCCTCTCAATAAGGAGCTTTCTAGAGAGCTTTTCAGGACCTGGAAATAATGTTCGTTCAAAATTTCTGCGGATCGAACTGCTTCGTAGTGGGTACACAAGCGTTTCCACCAGAGAGCAAATAACTCATTTGATTGAAAATGCACAAAGCAATGCAGCCGGCTCTTGTAGGAAAAGTTATGCCGCAGAAAGAACAAAAAAAAAAGAAAGGAACGGACGAAACTTGGCCATTCCTCTATGCGGGGAAAGCATGCCTTTTTGTGTTTCATACATAATATAGCGCGTAACGCAGGCGGCAAAAAACGTTACGCTGGCTCAGGAAGTCTCATGCCCAGCGAGCTGCTTTGCGCGCGCGGTTATGTGGAGGGGAGGCTCAGATTGTAAGCTGCCTGTTGCACGCGTGGCGGTGACGTCCGAAGTAGGGGTTGGAAAAAAAAACGGTAACAAACGCGTTTTGAGGCAGCGCGTTTCTTTACACAACATGGTGTGCAGGATTTCTCGGAGCCGCTCGGCTGCACATGGCAGGCTGCAAACGATCGCGGAAGCAAATGCTTTGGCTGATATTTATAGCGGCCTTATTGCAGTTAGAGAGAGAGATTATGGTCGCGTATATTCCTTTTAATCTCTAACAATCTCCTGGACGCGAGCTTCAAAGTTAACAAACATTCAACCAATTCTTTTACGCGGCAAGAGATTTTATTTATTTATTTATTTATTTATTTATTTATTTATTTATTTATTTATTTATTTATTTATTTATTCAACGCATCACAATACACTCAGAGTAAAATCGTTAATACTAGAGAAAAGGGGTAGGCCAAAGGTGAATTATATAAAATAACGCGCCTCGTACTTCAGCTGTCAAAATATTCTTTTACAGCGATAGCTGTTAGTCGCCCGTCCATGGCTTTCTCGTCGCCGTCGTCGACTTCGGCGTAACCGGTGGGCGCGTTAATGTCACGGTCACGTGACCTTATGTCACCGTCAACCTGGATCGCATAAGCATACGGGTGGCTCTGTTTGTAACAGCCGTCTGCCAGTGCAGGGGGGCATCGATTGACCACTACACCAGTGCGCCAGGAATATATACCCAAAACTAAATGCCTAAACAGCTAAGTGCTGAATATCTCTTTAAACAGTCATAATCGTCCTGTGAGTATTTTTTTTCCCTTGAGTAGTATGTGCATTCCTTTCTTTCCCTGTATAATCCGCTGGTGATGAATAGGAATGGTGGTAAGCACCCTTTTACTACGTCAGCAGTTACCAGTAGAGTTAACTGGCCGTAGGTGCCGTTGGCAGCGTTGGTGTAGAAAAACGAAAGAATGCGACGAGAACACAGATTAAGAAAGTTGAGCAGCGATTCGCCAAGAGCCGCTTCACGGAGGCGTGGCTTCATCTGTGCACGGCGGTGCAAATTAACGCTTGTGTTGAACGCCGTTCCGCCTACTGGTGGCGTCCTCTGTGCACAGCGGTGCGAACTAGTGCTTGCACCGTTCGCAGGTGGCGTGTTCTGAGTGCGCGCGCCTAGTCGCACCAAAGCAAAGATATTAGTTGCCATTAAACAGGCCACAAAACAAAGATGCAAAGGTCACAAACGAAAGCGTAAAATCATATTCATCACAGCAAATTCATAGAGCAGAACGTCATAGTTGAGAGGCACAGTATCCAACGACGATTGATGTTTTTTTTAAAAAAAAAACACAGAAATCATTACGCCATACTGGAAACTTCCCGCTGTCGAAATTTAAGTCTAGTATACCTCAGCGTTAGGGCGAACAGCAATTAGGAATGTCTCAAGAAGATTCCAAGAATAAATACAAAGTGCACCTGGTCATAAATTTCGATTTCTCTGGCGAACTAACGATTGTAGTAACTTGTCGCGGTTGTGCTTCGCGCTGAATGCTGTGAGTTGGACTACAGTGAACTATAGTTGTGTTTTCAGGTCTAGGTTTCTTGGAATGCACTTTTGATTGACAGTAGACTATGTAATATTGTAAGACACTGCTATGAACATACTGATAGGATTGTTTTAACCTTCTGATGCGTTTAAAATTTTGATTTTAAAGTTTGGCCTGTGCGCCGTACGGATTAATTCAGGCTGCCTTAGAAAACCCATGAGGCGCGTTTTGGACAATAATCATGAGGCAACTGAGGAATCTTTTAAGGCACTGTTATGAACATAATGATGGCAATGGTCTAACCTTTATGTGCGTAGAAAATCTTACTTTTAAAGTTTTTTTGCTGTGCTCACTCCAAGTAGCAAAGAACATAAGAACTACGAGCGTCCCAAGCAGGGATCTGGGAATATTTTGATTGTTAATCATACAATATACAAATATGGGCGCTCTTAAACAACTTCCCTTTTAAAAAAGTGTGCTTGTCCAGAATTTTTGGGAATGTTGTACAGCTTTAGGGACCACTACTCTAGATACACGTGCAACTTTAAGAGGGAAGTTGTTGATTTTGCGCTCGGCCACGGAAACCTTGCGGAAGAAAGCGTATTGCTTTTAAAGCGAAAGCTTTACTACGCCAGTCAGCGAGCCATTTCGGCTCCTCGCGCCGTATGCCGTATGTAAGCAGCCGTGTGCCGCGTGCCGTATGTAGGCAGCCGTATGCCGCATGCGCTGGCCGACGAACGACCTTGAGCCGCCGTTGCCTTGAGCGCCGTTGACGACGCGCTCAAGAGACGTCAGAAGAACGCGCTGCCCGACTCGAGAAGCGTCGTAGCGAAGATGCGGCTAGAAGTAGTCGTGCCACGTCCCGGAGTGACTATTCAACTGCGGAAGAGACCGGTTGGAGTTCTCGAGAGCATCGGAATGAGACGCTTGGTAGACGACGTGCCGTGCAAACGAAGCTTTCGCAATTCAACTAGGGTTAACCAGAGCTAAACCACAGCAAATTTTATTAATAAGGTTTTTCGTACCAGGTGTAGTATTTATTCCACTGCGCTAGTGTTGTGCCGCTTATATTTTTCCGCAAATTTTTTCCCACTTAATAAGCGTGCCCCCAAATTTTCAGACAAATTTTAGAAAAAAAATTGCTTTCATTTCATGAGAAAATATGGTAGACGTACTCGTGTTCCTACACTTACACTGTTTCCATTCATGTCCATTTCCTAAATTGCGCAAGTATGTGTGTAAATAACACTTTAACATATTCCGCCTCCATTACCCACCCCGTACGATTCTACATACCTTTCTCATCGAGCTTACAGGGCTCCTTACAGTCGTAATGTGATCAGTTTAGGTTGCTCTTGAAACGCAAGCGCATATTTTGCCGCGGTGATTGCATTGCCGTTCCGTGGCAACTTCACCATTTTTATTTCAGCGGTGGACCGTCAGTCTAGTCGCCGAACCAAATTTCCGGGCTCACGCCAAACCCTGCCTCTCAACATGCTACTCGGATCACTTGCATGTCGCTCCACTCCCCAGCACGTGAGTGGCCTGTCCCATTGACCAGGGCCTCCAATGTCTTATTGCTCAAGCGCTAGCACGTCTGGCTGCGAATAGGTGGTGTGGAACACCTTAGACTTTTTCCGATTTACGATCCCTGTTTCCTGCCTTCTGCACGGCAGCGCCTCGTAAAGATTCATAGTTTGGCGCCGTGCATGATGTTCCTATAAATACAGACTACTCATATGCGTTGCTTGACACTTCTCGCACGCACCGTGCGTTCTTTCACCGCCTATTTTTGTCAAAGTTAGAGTCTGCAACTGGTGCGATCCCAAAGAGATTAACGAGTGAGATATCGCTATAATGGTCACAGACCCCGCACTACGATCGCATCGCGATATGCTAACTGCGTCACGCGGTGGCAGTCCGGCAGACACTCAAGATAATCTAGGCCTTCTTTCGAGGGCTTGATGGTAGAGTTACCCTATATGATCCCTACGTGATCAGAGCTGGTGAAAAATCCGCCATCTTGCTATCCATGTTATGAGGCAAAGCCATCACTGTTGAATGTAGGAGCCAGTCTTGGTGTAGGAACAGCGTGATTCCTTGCCCAATCCTGCTGCTTTATGGCTAGCAAACAGCCTTTAATCGAATAAAATGCTTTTGTAGTGAGTGAGACAACTGCTCATCAGTCCGCTGGCTGAGAGAAGATATACCTCAACAAGTTATCATCGAAGCTCTCGCCGTGTGGATGGGTTGCGCCATCTTTTGCGAATACCATAATTAAGAAATGCTGCGTCACGGCGGTTAGGAATCTTAGGATAGGGCGCGTGGCGAAGTTGTTCTAGGTGGTCGTGGCTGTGTTTTTCGACTAGGAAATGTCGTAAAATTGCATATTCTAATCACTAATACAAGAAATAAAAATCTACTCTCGGTGCGCGAACAGTAGGTTAACCAATGGGTGTCGGGCAGTACTAGAGTCCGAAAATGGTGCGAACGTGTCGGCATCTCTGCAATACTGAGATAATTTCGAGCCACGCCATCGCGAGCGGAGCATGGAAAACAAAAGTGAAACTCTGGCTTCAGTAGAGAGCCAATATATAAACTCTACTTAAAATTGGTGACAAGCGACATCTCTTTTCCGAGCAAGAAACTGTTTGGGCAATATCATGGCTGTCCGGATCGGGCCCGCCGTGGGTGTGAATATTGTCCAGAAACATCATTTCATAACGACGTATGCCTGTTCCTAGAAGCACAAATGAGCTGGAAACGGCTACATATATTACATATAGAGTTGCAACCTTCAACCTTCGCTCACTGACTCCTCATCTCCATGAGCGAAATTTCTTGCACCTTCAAGTCCGACATTTTGGTACTTCTCGCCACGAATTTAACATGCGTTAAACTCTCTGAGCAACTGGGAGCACCAGATTCTCCTTGCATGAGTAATGATAAATCATTGCTCAATCGTTGAAATTATCGTTCGGGCTTCTCGTGAACAACGTAAACCACATCTTTTAAGAGTTTTATGACTACAATAGAAATGTTACTCTATGTTTATCTAGAAGAAAAGCTCAAGTACTCGAGGCGTTTTTTTTTTTTTAATCGCGAACGAATGCGTGCTCGGGAAGTTCCAACAGTAGCCGACGCATGTGTTCTGGCCTCAAGCAAAGCCAGAAATAGGCATCATTTAAATAATGTGTGGTTTCCAATCAGTGTGCGCCCGTGTAAAGCTGAAATTTATCCCGTGACGTTTTTTACCTCGCTCTAAGAACCACGTAAATTGTTCGCCTTAGGTGGCGCAAACACATGGTGCGTATAAAAGTCCATTGATAACTAGGCGCATCTTTTTCACCCTGCCATGAAAGATACTTATCAGCATTCCTTATTTACCTTCCTTAACGAACAAATCCATTACGGTCTGTGTTATCTTTTATAACGGTCTCCAACAGTTTCTTGTTGCAGCTTCGGTTTAGCTCACACGTTTTTAGGTTAATTTACATGATACACATGTCCAATGAGGTTGATCACTGAAAGTGGCGTCGGCCAACCTTTTCTCTCACTAAACAAGAACGCACTTAACAAAATTTTGAACACGACAGCTGCAGACGAAATAATTTCTTACGCAACACGCCCGTAGTCATAACAGCAAATGTTGCAGAAGAACCCTAAACAGAAAAGCAGGCCTCAGCGGGCAACGAAAGTTACAGCAGACGATTCAACAGATTCAGGAATTTATAAACTACCCGACATTTAAATCTTGGGCAACACTGAGAGGGGTGAACCTGCCATTCTCTCTAATCATAGTAAAGAATTCTTCAGTATGCCACGATATTATTTTTCTTTTTACGCCAGACCAACTGCATATCTTTCCATTTGGCATCGATGCGTAACCCTTGTCGTCTGCTAAACGTTATCGACGCTGTAATTTCGCAAAATCGGCCGCAGTTCGTGCAACAACAAAATATCCTCGTAAGCCACATAGAAAAGTTCATTTACCCTTCTGCAACGAGTTTAGCAAGAAAAACTGTTCTGCAACTCCGGCTGAAACATGGCTGTGTTTCCTGATAATTTTTATAACTCTTCTCGCAGCGCGGTCACAACCACTTTCTACTCAAGCTATTGTTCCCGACTGCTCCGGATAAAAATAAGCTTGTGTTGTTTAGCATTTCCACTTTTCAATGGAATACTCAGACTCGATTCACATAAGTAATCTCCGGGTGCGCCTCCGACCGACGCTGGAGAATAATCAGGGATCGTTTGTCTGGAAAAGAAGAAGATTCAAAAATTTTCGCAGGACAGAATTAAAAAAACTAAATAAATATTGAACAGCGCCGTCCAGGATTCCAGCTTTTCGTAAAAAAGATGGAGAACGAAGGAATAAGTGATAATGCTGAAACTGTTCCTTTGCATCGATAAACTTTGCAACAAACTTCTGCGAGACGCGAATGCTTAGTTCTTCATTTCTTCCGTTAATCAAGCACTATACATGACAGCAGAGCCCCGCATATACCACCACACCAGCCAGCAGTTTTAAGTTGCGCGCCCACGAGCTCGAACAACTATATTCACTGCTTCCTTTTTCATCCGAACCGCCACAGGCTGGAACGGCCTTCTCCCAGACATAGCTGCTACCACGTGTCCCATCTACGTTTTTACAGATTTTAAATGACCATTTTGTTAAATGGTTATTTGTCACAAAATATTTTTCTTTGTATAAAAACCCACCTCTTATGCAATGCCCCCTGCGGAGAACTTTAAGGTAATAAATTGAACTGAACTGAACTGAGATGCGAAAAAAAATTCGTAAATTTCACGGACGCATAAAGTCAGCAAGGCAGATAATGAATGAAAATGTAAGTGTAAACCGCGAGTTAGCTGCGGTTACATTTTTAAAAGCTTATAAACAAGGAACTGAGCCCTATGAAAACATTGTATTCGCACTGGTTCTTCCAATAAGCGCTGATAAACAAATTTTGCGCAATTCACAGTTTTTGCTTGGAACTGTTGTACCTTGGTTGTCTTGGTGCTATTGTGCCGCTGAAAGTGTGCATTGTATTTTTAAATTTCATCTTCTTCTTATCCTCATCTAGAGAGAAACCGATATGCATACCTTTCGCGTCACGCAGGGATGCCGAAACTTTGTATCTGCTACTCCGGTACTGAAACTCATTCCCTCGCATCCTAGGCTATGCAAATCGTGGAATGGGAATTGAAGTTTCCATTCCACACACTACGCGATAAACTTCCCCTACGAACCTCGTACCGGAAGTCGGTTGAGTTAAGGTGGGTTCAGACGAGCGAATGTGATCAAGCACGATCAGCGCCGACCGCCTACCCCGTTACGCAAACGTCACGCCTCTGAGTGACCTTGAACGTGCTTCCCCCCAGTCGAATTCGGCGGAGGACGCTCAAGTTCACTCAGAGGAGTGACGTTCGCGTCATGTGGCAGATACCCGCGGTGATCGTCCGCTCGTCTGAACCCACCTTTAACGTTGCAGTACGGCTCTCCAGTTTTTTTTTTTCGTAATATTACGGCAGCGTCGACCGGACGGTGGTTCAGCATCTCATGCAGGACCGCAGTGGAACAACAGAGCGTACGCGCATGCGAACAGAACGCTTACAAGCTGGTAGCGTCGTCTGCTCGGCTGTTCTGCTGACGTGACACAACCCCCGCTGCGTTGTCTGCTTTTTCGGAATAAAAGCATAAAACACGACACTCACGCGCAGCAGGACTGAGCAGGGACTCTGAGTAGCTCAAATTGTGCTTATCAACGCTTGTGGTAAGAGCACGTGCATACACTGCAACCGAATATGTCTCGGGGGACTGTTTATAAGCATTCAGAAATGAATGCTGGTCTGCTCGCGAGCAGACGTGCAGCGGAAGGTTGTGTCACGTCAGCAGAACAGCCGAGCAGACGAAGATGTGTCAGGCAAGCACTCTGTGCGCATGCGCGTACTCTCGTCTGTTTACCCTCGGCGGTGCTGCATGAGTCGCTTCACGTGACATCGTTTGGTCGACGGTATTACCAAAAAATTACAGAGCTGTACATGCCTCTAAGTTTAGCACCTGCAGCTCTCTCTCATAAGCTATATAGCCGGTACGTAAATGACTGACGAATGATCTGCGTAGAAGAGAAAAGTAAATGAAACAATACAAGACGTTCTGAAGATGTAGTGCTGGCAGACGACGGACGAATAGAGGATGAGACACACAGTGCGCTGAACTAACAACTTTAATATAGAAGGAGGATGATCAGCACGTTATTATGAAGTTACCCATGACAAGGTTAACCAATGATGATGGGGCGCATGTTCAAATCAAAGGAGCAAAGCAGAAAAGAAGACGATACACGACGACCGCATGCGAAGTGGGCCTGTCTTGCCTACAATTAGTCTTTCTGCCTTTTGCATAGTTTTCTCCGGAGCCTAGCGCTCATTTTCTCCTTGGTACCAACATGCTATTTATTTTGCCACAGGAAATATCACGCAAGAGGTTTTTTTTTACCTCTACTTGCTTTTTTTTTTATCCGGCACGCCCTAATTACTGCGCCGTCTTTCCGATCAGCACCGGCGTAGCGAGCTGCGGCGAAGAATGCCATGTAAGCCAGCTGCCTCTCTCGGCTGATCTCCTTTGCCGTCGCCGCTGGGTTTACGATCATCGGTCACGGCGTCCAGGAAGAGATTAAGTCAAGCTGGCCGGGACGCCGGCTGGAGAAGCCGCGGTAGGAAGTTTTCCAGAGTGTTTCCTCCCCGTCGTTTGTATCAGATGTCGAGGTTATTGTGTTTCCCGAGTCTATAAGCATCGTCATTCAATGTTTTGAATGTCCAATGAAAAGTAAACCGCAGAAGACACCAGAGCCGAGGTGTCTCCACACCGAAGGTTTAGGAGCACTGAAACAACAGTGACGTATCTTTATGGACGAAGGTGTACTTGTGCTTGAGAAGAGTGTTTTGCAAACCAGACAGAAATCTATGTGCGAGCGCTGGTGCCCGTGCACAGCCTCACTCCTCGTGTTAATGCACAACAGCTGGTGTAACTCAGCTCGTTTTGAGCCGGAGTCTCCGGGATCGAATCCGGCCGCGGCGGCCGCGTTTCGATGAAGGCTAAGCGCAAAAGGTGCCCCTGTACTGTGCGATGTGAGCGCACGTTAAAGAATTCCAGGTGGTCGAAATTTGTCCTGAGCCCTCCACTACGGCACTTATTTTCATATTTTATTTTTCACTCCCACCTTCCTCCCTTTCCTCACGGCGCGGTTGTGGTGTCCAGCTAGATGTGAGACAGCCACTGTGCCATTTACTTTCCTCAAAAACTACTAATCTCAGTTCCTTAACTAAAGACTCCGGGATTAGAAAATAGAAAAGGATGGCGAGACTAACGAAGTGTAGTTATGCAAGGCAACGTGTCATCGCGTATGGTGACACCGCATTTGTTCTGTATTTGATGTTTAAGTCTCTGTTATGATGCTATTTTCGAGTTCTCACCCTATAAGTTGTCATTGCTGCGTAAAAATATCCCGGAAATATATTTATGCAAGACACGTAATGCTAAAATAAGTCAGGTGTGAAAGGTAACAAGGAAATCTTAATGAAACACACGTGTGAGCGTTTTGCTTCAACAGATGACGTTGTTTGGAAGTGGACTTAGTGAAAGTTTTAGTTATTCTCTATTTAATGCCAATTTCGTCACTGGCTAAGAGTTCGAATGAACCGATTTTAAAAGAGGAGGAGAGAAAGGATGTTTATAATTTCTAGGGACTAATCAGAACGATTTGCGGCGAAGAGGACGCAGTCGACGTTTGCTCAGGAGTGCATATATTCCAGGAAGCGAATAACGCGAAAGAAATGAACATCGTCTTGGGAAAGATACGTGCATCGCTGAGAAATAAAACAATATTGAATGTAATTATACATCCAGCCCAGCAATCTGCTGTATAAAATTAATTAGGATAGGAGTGAAACATAAAATTTGTGCCTCTCAGCCCGTCTTCTGCCGGTAAGCCGCACAACATAAACTAGCATTTCTGCACGCAAGCAGGTGATACCAATGAAATGCGAACAAATTTCATGGGGAAGCATGCACCAAAAGAAGGAGCGCTTGAAAAACGGTTCCCTGTTTCCGAGAATGCCGTTCTCATACGAAGTTATGTGCCTCGGAACACACAGCTAACAGCATCGTCACGTGGGCTGACGCCTGACCCTTCTGTCACCAGCGGGGCGCCACTCACCGGAATCCTGGAGTAAGAAGTGAGCCACACGTATCCTTTTCCGTCGTGCGCCCCTCCAGAAGCCTGCTGAGGCTGAGGGAAGAACTCGACGCTGGGCACATTCTGGTCGTTGTCACTGCCTCCGCCGCTACCTCCGCCGCCGCCAAAGTTATTGCTGGCACCGCGGGCACGAATCGCCGCCGCCGCTTCGTATCTGCCATGCCGATGAGTACTCCTCCGTTCTCGAGAGATTTCTGCCCCCTTCGGCTCTTTGAGCGAGTACGCATCACCCGTCGTCGCCTTGCTAGTTACGGCCTTGCCGCCGCGAGCAAGATCATCCGCGTCACTAACCACCAGGCTGCGCAGCACGTTCACGTCACCGGACAGCTTGTATGTGATGTAGAAGTCCGCCGCCAGACCCACGTAGACGAGGGCCAGGGCTCCGTAGAGAGCGCACGCTCCCGAACTGGATGCCGACATGGTCACGCGCGCCTCGCGACGCCCGAACGCGCCCGCCGCCGCCGCCGCTGCGTTTTGCGCTGATTGCGCGGCGCACACCGGCGGAAGCACGACAACTGAGCGAGCGAGCCGCCGCCGACTCAACCACGTGTTTCGCTTTGGGGATTGGCAAGAAGCGCGGCGCCCTTAACATCAATCCGGTTGGAGGGAAGAAAAACGGGCAGCGAGGGAGCGTAGGGAGAAACGAAGGGAAGGGAGGTTTTCTTGCGCATGCGCTCGGCAGCACAGTGGAATGCGAGAGCCGCGACGCCGCCCGGCGGATCCCCGCCTAACTGCGGCCAACCTCGTGCTCCGGTTTTGCCGGGTCTCTCCGTTGTCCCGTGCGCTGCACTGCTTCCGGCAGCTCGCCGCTCTTTGCACTTTTGTTATACCATTCTGGGCGCAGCCTATTTTCGTTATAGCTGTAGAGTGTTGCGATTTTGATTACGACGATGCCTGTGACTGTTGGGACCTGATACTGAAGCAGTCACTGGAGGTTGGAGGCCCGTTATGTGGCGCTCTACCTAAGTACTGACACAACAGGACGACTTCAGTTAACTGAGCCTTTCCGATCCTAGTTCATACAACCATATGCCACTTAGCGAAGTGTGGTCATGTGTGTTCGTTTTCTTCACACGCTTTTTCTTGCTTCTTTTTTTTAAGACAACGGCAATACTCGAGACTGAGACAATGGGGGCTTTTTCTATTTCATCACTTTACGAGAAGGTACATACTGTGACGATTCTCTAATAACTGCCTTCATAACACTGTATACCCCTAGTCTGAAAACAACAGAACGACTGAAAACAAAGAAGCAACAGTATAGAAAAAGAACGTGCTGATGCGGCCCTCTAGTAACAGCTGAAAAGTATGCCGGTGAATTTAGGAGCCCTATTTTAGCGCTCACAGAGTTAAACATTAGAAGTACTCACTCTTGCTTAGGTAACGAGAATTTTAACTGGGATAGTGTAAAGAAACTTCCTTGATTTCTACTGTGTGCCTAGGGAAAGAAGAATTAGGGATACCTATTGCGTACTTTTCACAAAAGCACCATCTTTCAAGCCCACCTGTGCCATATGATTACAGATGCACCGATTCTGTAGGGTGTTAAGGGCATAGTACACAAATGCAGGCACAAGGCTCCCAAAAAACATTCATAAATGCTTCAACAAAGGGTTTCGGGATCAAGAAGATATACGTGCTGGCTAGTTGGTTCGATGTGATTGGCTATACAGTGCTAACGGAAACAGGATAAGGTGCTTTCTGTCATTTCCCGCTTCCTGATTGCTCTGCGTATTGAGTGTGAGACATAATATATATCCACTATGTCGCAAAGCATTATAACCAGTTCTTCGATACCCGAGATTAGTTAGTTGTTCACGAAATTTGCGGTGCAGAGAAGTCTGTAGGCCTTCGAGGGCCCTTTATCGTCACTCACTATTGACTTTTATGTACAGAAGAAAGACGAAAATATAATGATAAAAAGATATTTCTATTCCCTCTGCGCTTCTAGCGTGCTTCTGAGTGGTCACCAGAACACGCAATTTCACGATTTCAACAAAGCGTGGTACCACTAGATATTGCTGTAAAACGTCATTTCAGGTCCGTGCCAGGGCTCCGTGAAAATGAGCGCGTGACCAGCTGTTGCTCTTTTATGACCTACCGTGTCCGAATGAAGCCATTCACAGCAGAAAGAGAGGAAGGAATGGCAAATAGGGAGAGGTCCTGGCAGTGTTACTTGTGTACGGAGTGTGTTCTGGGCTCTGTATGGGCTCTGATCTTGGGACAGCTGGGACAACAGTCCTGTTGGTGAGTCATCCCAATGACAGCACGGAGGTTAGCGAACTGTGCACACGTCGAAGGAGTCTGGTAAGATGGTTTCACCCTGATCCCGACAAGCCTAGCTAGAAGACCACAGAGCGAGGTGAACTCGAGGGGTTACATGGGATATCTAAGCGAACGAGAGGTCGATGTCTGTGCACCTCATATACAAAGTTCTGATGTGTTGATGTGTGCTGTTGCCACCATCAGAAATCCTTGTGGTGTTTTCACTGCTTGCAACGGCACAATTATTTTTCTTACTGATGTCGTTTGCAGAAATGAGCACTTCCGTTTGATACAGGTCCCATGAGAAAGTCGAAGACTTGAAGCTGCTTTGCACTTTACTGGCAAGATTCCGGAATGAACACCAATGATCTTGCTAAACATTGGATGCGCCATGACTGCACGAAGGCTTGCAAGATGGCGAGACGACTGCCGAGTGCTGTGTCTTGTGTATGCTCTCAGAGGCCTAACCCCAATGTACGCACGGATGAGATGCTTTCGTTGTATAATAACTGTTTTCACAATAAAAGAGCATTACTGAAGGCGAATACACGGTCGGTGGGTGTTGTGCTTACTCATGTTGCTCGGATGTTACTCTTCCTAACGTACTTAATAAAGGGAAACTGCACCTCATAAGACTCAAGGAAAACGCACTGTATCGGCGCAGAGCGTCGACCGGTGGTATGAGGTTCATGACATTAACTCAAGAAATGGGAGGCCGTTGACAACCGTTGGCAGTCCTTTTGATGCCCAACCAGGGCTCCTATACATATATCAATCAGTGACAATCTCAATAAGCTGGTGTCTTATTTCAACGTATTTATTTTTTCTGTATACATCAAGTGTAACGTAGCATTTACCTGCATGTAAATGTGATCACGGTGAATTTAAAAATGCACATCCCCTCTTCCTGCGAACAAAAGGCGCTATGCTATAGCCATTGGCTCCTTTTAAAGACTCGCACCAGGAGGCGCCTTGTCACACCTGATACCAGAGTACAAGATCTTCCGTGTATGCTTAGACCTAGGCCAGGTGTGTGCGCAAGTTGACCGGAGCGACGAGCGGAAGGCTGCAGAGTGCTGATATCGCCAGTTTGCACTGAAAGCACGATGTGAAATAATGGAAAGCACCTAGGTATATATTCACTGCACGAAAGGAAGAAATTGTCATATAGATAATTGTGCTGCCAATAGAACACGTGACCTGAAACTGGAGCAATTTTTAAAGCGCCCATAATGGTTTGGTAACTCACATTATCATATATGTCTTCGACGTCTGGCACAACGCCACAGCTAGTCGCTTCGGCCATTTTTTTTGTTGCCTTGCTCAACTTTCATCCCCATATCACGAGAAAGATAATTGGCTCATTTATGTTTCTTTTTAATAATGAGAGAACATGTCCCTGAGAACCACACGAACGGCTTTTTAGGTGCCGCCGTAAGCTGAAGCGAAAGTATTAAAGTGAACCACACATTGAGTTATGCAAATGACACACCAAATGATTCAAGTGCTGGGCACTTTGTTAGTATTAGCAGCTTGGCATCCCGCGCTTGGCATCTCAGACGCGCCTTAGCATTCGCCGCCTCGCTCACAACCATCGACAGGACAACGACGCCTTCCTCGCCCAGGTTAAATGCACCTATACAACCCCCGGTCTCCCTTGCAAGTATCCTGATTATGCAGGCCCACCCCAGCCCGAGCTTGACGCCCTTATTACAGAATCAAAATTTCGCGCCACCCTATTGAAATTACGGAATACCGCTCCCGGAGATGATCAAATTACCAATGCAGCTATCAGAAATCTTGACGATGCTTCCATCTCTGACTTAGTCAACTACTTTAACGAATGTTGGCAGGCAGGTACTCTCCCTGCCTCGTGGAAGCATAGAAAAATTGTTTTTATTCCAGAACCCCACAAGCCTATCACCCTAGACAACATCCGCCCCATTTCTCTTACATCCTGTCTAGGCAAGGTCTTCGAGCACATAATTCTTTCTCGGCTAACAACGTACATGGAAGACAACAACTTTTTCCCCCACAGTATGCTCGGCTTTCGTGCGCATCTATCTGCGCAGGACGCCCTACTTCAAATTGCGCATGACGTGCTTGATGATACCATCCCCCACCACACTAAAGCTATCCTGGCAGTTGACCTCACCAAGGCATTTGACAGAATTCGACACGATGCCATCTTGCGGGAACTGGAGGCTCTACGGGTAGGGCCTAAAACCTACAATTACGCTCGCGCGTTTCTCTCGGGCCGCACTGCCTCCCTGCACATAGACCAGATTACCACATCCCCTTATACACTCGGAGAGCTCGGAACCCATCAAGGGGCGGTCCTTTCTTCCCTTTTCTTTAACGTTGCTCTCATCCCCCTAGCTCACAAACTGGCTCTAATCCCACACCTAAAGCATACCCTGTACGCTGATGATATTACCACGTGGACCACTCATGGCTCTGACGGGGAAATTGAGGAAACTCTTCAGTTAGCAGCAGACACCATCTCCTCTCACGCGTCATCCATCGGGCTCGAATGTTCCCCATCTAAGTCCGCGCTCTTGCTAATTAGGCGAAAATCTAGCGCTAACTCGCCCATCCAATCAATTTAAAAGGATCCCCTATTCCCATCACACACGTCCTCCGCATCCTTGGCCTCCACTTGCAGGATTCTGGACGCAATGATCATACCCTTAAAAGGCTCAAGGCCTCCACGCAATCCGTGTTGCACCTTCTACGCCGAGTGTCCTCCATTAACAAGGGTTTAGACGAAGCGGACAACATGAAAGTAGTGCGCGCATTTACGCTTAGCCGCATTCTATACGCAACCCCATATCTCAAATTGAACCGCACGGAAACCAAACGCGTGAACGTAATGATCCGCCTTGCGACTAAGGCAGCCCTAAACCTACCTCGTAGCACTAGCACAGCCAAACTTCTTGCACTAGGCATGCATAACACCATTCAGGAACTAGTTGACGCGCACCTTCAGACACAGTACCTTAGACTTGCCACGAGCGCCACTGGCCGCCATATATTCTCCTCCCTTCGCATCAACATACCCGCTAACCAGTCAACCCTTATAGCCATCCCTCGACACATCCATACACCTCTCGCTGTGAAACCCCTTCCTCGAAACGTCCATCCCCAATATCACATCCCTCGCCGAGTAGCTCGCGCTAATGCCCTCCATAAGTATTATGGCAAGCCCACGATGCCGTTTGGGTAGATGCCGCATGTACAGCGCATGAAGCGGTAGCAGTTGCCTACAATCCAACCCTACCTCACCCCCTAACTCACCGTCCTCCCTCGGGCTCTACGCCTGAGGAGGCAGAGGAGACCGCCATCGCCCTAGCCCTTGCACATTCGGACGCCCAATACATCTTCAGCGACTCCAAAACGGCTCTGTCCAACTTTGCCAGGGGCAGGATTCACGCCCCTGCCTGGCAATTGTTGAACACCCCTACCCAAAATTTACCGCGCAGGGTAGAGCTTCAGTGGGTGCCGGCTCACTCTGGGAACCCTGGAAACGAGGCTGCCGATAAATTGGCCCGAGGTCTGATTTGCCAGGCTCAGGACAGTCTCGATCCAGGATTCTCGAGGGAGCAGGCGCACACCTTTGCGGTGCTCACGCAAATACCCCGTTTCGACCGTCGGACTTACCCTCCTCCCCACCCCTCTCTTACGTACTCCCAACAGATCCTCTTCAGACGCCTCCAGACCCGCTCTCTGCCATCCCCTCAGCTATTATCCCACTATTGCGGCACATCCCCTGCATGCTCCCTATGCGGTGACCCCCACGCCTCACTCTCCCATATCCTTTTCGGCTGCCATGCTGACCCTCCCCCGCGGGGACAGCACGCCATCTCGAGCTGGGAGGACTGGGAGGTCCTGCTTATGTCTGCAGACACGACATCGCAGCTTGCTGCGGTGACTCGGGCTGCCGACGTCATGTCCCGGCTTGACCTACTTGATGCAGTGCGGGACCGCGCAGTGCCCAGGGACCCAGCTGGGTCTAAAACTCACTTGCTGAATAAAGTTTTTCTGACTGTCTGTTAGCAGCATTACCTTCAGTGCTGGAGCAGAAGTCCTAAATGAGTGCAGTGTTAGGGATCATTTCTGCGGCTTCTGAAATTAGAGTTTCGTACAACCAGTCCTTCTAATGAATGCAGGAGCCAGCGTTAACCTCGGTTATTTGCCTCAGTCATATTGCTTCACCACGCATTGATGAGCCTTGCTTGAAAGCTTAGCGCCGAACGCCAGTCTCCGACGCTTAAACTGTGGAGAATTTAGTGCAGACTACCTTTAACCGTGGGATCTGTTTGCTCTTTCTTAACTCAGCAACCGAATGTTTTCCACAAACCGGCTCTAAATATTATCGCCCCTGTTTATTACGATGGTACACACGATTCATGACATGACTTATACTCTTTTCGTCCCGTGTCAGTCCGTGTTGTAATTTGGCCTTAGGCAGGGATCACTGTTTGGGATATGACAAATTAGCTGTGCGTCCCCTGGTGCAGTGGATGCGCAAGGATAATGACGGCACAAAATATAGCACACATTGCACGGTGAAGAAAGTTGCCCCTTGTTCATTATTTGATTTTTGCTGAAGTTCATGACGGCAAATCCATAGGGTTGAAAAGAAAGTCGGATTTATCCCGCAATGACAGGAAAGCAGCGCTTTCAAGTGAGGCCAGAAAAAACCGCGTTTTCTTGCAGCACAGCCATTATTGTTGAAGAGCACTAGAAGTTTAAGAATAAAGTTGTTACCAACCATCTAGAAGTTTAAAAGCTTATCTTAACTTCACTTAGGAGGCAATAGGGTTTATGCCGAACCATGTGGGGCGTTTATCAATGTTGGTTTTCTTCCAAAACGCCGAGGGAGCCAATCAGGAGTGTAAATTTTTTATTCGCACTAAGAACAATTTTTCGGAACACTCAGCGTCGTAATTTCATTCGTAGCACGTTTTGTGACTTTTGCTAGAAGAGATACTTTCGCAACCTGCTCAATAATGCCTTATTTTTCTCAAGATGTATGCAGAGGTGACCCTTGACGTTGATGAAGAGATGGCGAAGTATTGCGAAATTAGGTGTCAAAAATGATGCCGGATAACTACAGCGGTTGCCGATAGGTGACTGAGTATTGCCATTATACTGTTTTGAAGGGTAGTGCTGGTAAAAATCACAAAAACAAAATTTATTATGATTGTCACGAAAATGGCTCTCCTGGACGATTTGGTTAATTAGTCAAAGGTTGTAGTTGATCATGCTGGTTTTACGCAGTTAAGGCATCGTGGCAGCACAAGTAATCACGGCACAAACGAAACCGTTCCGACGGGAACAATCACTGGATTTTGAATGAAATTTTTGCTCGAGTAACCACGATTAAAAAAGATGCAGGAAGAAAGATAATAAGATACAAGAAGTATCGCACATTTTCCTGCTACCCATTGATCAGAGACTATCAAGCCTACGTGCCGTCTATATTCTGGTTCTTTCATATGTCGCCACATGACAACGCTGTCCCCGCTGTCTTATAGGCCCCCATGAACTTCATACGCATGTGCCCTGCAGTGATCGGTGGAAGAAAAAAAAATCTCTCTGCCTCAAGAAACGCGCCACTCGGTTCGTGATCTTCTGGACAGAAGTGATGTACAAAACGCCCCTCTCAGGAGTGTGGTAAGTTAATGTTGGGCAGACTGGCAGGCACATGAACGAGTGTTGGCGGGGCAGCCACCAGCAGTGCAGTTCATAGGAGGCGGTCTTCACCTTACCATTCATTGCATGAGGTGTTTACTGGTATATAATGCGAGATGTGTGCTTGGCAGGTTCCGATCCAAGATCAGCAGAGGCTGTTTCTATTCTGAAAGAAAATAAAAACTGCTACAGCGCCCTTTCTCTGGCATTATTAAAAAAGACCTGAGTGTCAGAACAAGCCAACACGTGATCCGCTTGTGCGGTAGTCGTTCTGTTTTTCTTTTTTATTTATTTTTCGTGTTTCTTCGTTCTTTTGTTGTTTTTTCTTTCACTGCACTTCTCAGTGTGTCTGGCTCATTGTTTCATCGATGATTATCCGCGACTCTAATGCAGAATTTATTGGTTTTGGTTTATGAGGATTAACGTTTCAAAGCGACTCAAGCTACGAGGGACGCTGTAGTGGAGGGTTCCGGATAATTTCGGCCTCCTGGGGCTCTTACACTTCTGACATCGCACAGTATACGGCCTTCTAGCATTTCTCCTCCATCGAAATGCAACCACAGCGGACGGGATCGAGCCCTCGTCTTCTAGGTCAGCAGACGAGTAATATAACCAGAGCCACGGAGGCGGCAAAATTGTATTGGAGTACACCCACTGGCCTGTCTGAATATGTTTCCTTTGTGCTGTACTTATACTTTAGCTGCCATCACACCTTATGCTGCATTTTAGTCACAGAGGACTGAGAAAAAGTTCATACGCTTTTACTACCTCGAGATTTTGAGACCGAGGTACTCGTGCGCCGTGGTGCAAATTTTCCATCCACTTCGCCTCGCACATTACGATGCAGCTTGGGTACGGCCTGAATTTGGGCCGCATATTGAAATAGCTTTGCGCGCCATCTGTTGGCTCGGTGTGTAGACAGGGAACTGACAGGCCCACGGTGCACTTTGTGCAGGTGCATTCTATACCGATGACCGACGGCAAGTTTTTCAACTTTCGCTCTGAAGATAGCGTGCTCAGAAGCTGGGAATGCACCAGTATCGATTGCCACGTTAATTTCCCAGATTCTTCAAAAGCTGTTCGCGTGAGTGACGATCCCAACAAAACGCTACCTCAAAAGTCCTATGCTGCACCGACACAGCGTATCAAACACTTCGACAGCACCCTTGCTGCACAGCTATCCGGTGCGCATCCAAATCTTGAACTCTGCTTTATAGTACCTGTCCTTGCATGCAGTAACACCTTGTACAACACCTTTTAGAACAAGCAAGTTTGGACAATAGTGGTTGAAGTACGCCCTTTCATGAAAATTGAGATAGGAGCTTCTTCAAATGCACAACTCTAGGAACTTGCTTCTTGATGCCTTTTCTTTTTATTTTCTTTGGCGTTTTCGTACAACGTGCGCGAGAAGTAGCGTGTACCTCCGATAAAGTACTGCTCGACGGGCAGCTCAGATACCTCTAAATTGTCCATTTGTGCAGCGGCAGCCGTATATTAGACTTTTGCCAGGTTGAAGTGTTAGTGCCGGCGCTGTAGTATATTGGAAACGAGTTCCCTTATTCAGTTGGTGCTTTAAGAAAGTGCTCCCGAAGTGCTCCTGAGCCTTATATGAACCCATATCTGACTCCACATGTGGCTTCGGACCCCTATGACTCCAGGAGTTATATATGGATACCTATCGTGTGGTCCTTCATGACCCAGGTAGGTCCTGAAACGAATGCACACACGGGAGAAGGAAGAAGGTGGAGCTAATATGTCACTGTGACCTCGACACCTTCTTCGTCATCAAAACCTGAAGTACATCACCTGAAGCTTTGTAGCGAAAGCTACACTGGACTAGTAGAAGAGAGTTTCGCCGTGCCTATCCGAGGCAACAGCTGCGCATGCGCCGTAACCATGGCAACCAGCTGCGCCGTTCCGCAGGTGTTCCGCCGCTACGCCGCGCCGGTCTCCACCGTTGCGCTGACTCGTGACGTCACGTGCTTCTCGCGCCGAGTCCCCTTCGTCGCGTGTGACTGGGCAGCTGAACATATAAGCCTGAGCGTGTGCGCTTGCTAGTCAGATGCGCCATGTATGAAGAAGCGGAAGGTGAGCGCGCGTACAATGCGTGGCATCTTCGGAGGCTGCGAGAAGCTGCGACGGACGACACGGAAGCCAATGCTTAGCGTGAGGACGCCCGACAGCGTACAAATGAAACACGAAAAGCTAAAGAGCGGGAAGAAGCTCTCGCCAAGCGGCGGCATCAAGACGCGGAGCGACAGAGAGGCTGAGCTGTTGCCGAACTACGGGAAGATGAACGTCCGATGGAGCAGGAAGAACCAGACGCGAAGAAGACGCGCTTTATGGCTGACTACACCATCTAAGGCTGGTGGCCAGAGCTTCGGCAACGAGGAGGCTCCAGTTCTTTCGCTACGTATATCCTGGCCTAGCTGAACTAAGCCACGGCGGTTTTTTTTTCTCTTTTTGCGCTTTGTACATTGATATGTGTCACTTTCAGCTTCCGAGAATGAAGAAAACGAAAAATAAGCCCACCGTTTTATTTTTTTGTTGGTCTTGTCACAGACGACCAATCAGCATTTCCGAGGTATGGTTCCAGCTAAAGACAGCCTTGCTCACATTTCCGCGCTGTGTTGGCTTGACTGCGTTATAAACAGCCTCGGACTCTGCAGAGACGCGGAAGCAAACAAGTGGGAAATACATCGAAGAAGGAAGCTCCGTCGATCTTCCCCAACAATATATGGATGTTGCTGGCTAGAACAAGGTGTCATACTTGTAGCTCAGCAACAAGATTTGTTCCTAGAAGCTCGGATTTCCCGTCTCCATGTATGATGAAAACAACCAACAAGCTACGTAGAGGGCGCTTCTGCCTTGGGGCAGCGTCTTCGATCTCTCCTCGGCAGTATTTACGGTTGTCAGCTCCACGCCATCCTTCTTCAAAATGCTTCGAAGCGTGCTCCCTCGCTACTCGGCGCGAACGGAAACTCCGATTTTGAACCGCTTTTAAAAACAGCGAGAGACCTTGTAAGTCGCCGGCGAATTTCAGCGAAGAGCACGTCTCGCACACGCGCGCACACTCGCCTTTGTTGCCTTTTTTGCTTTCTCTTTGCTTCGTTCAGGAAGGAACCGGACAGGTTTTCCCGCTTGCACTCAGCGCAGACTGTTATCTGTTCCGTTCAGCGAACTGCAAGCATCGCCAGTGTGTTGCCCATTCAAGAAGGCGGACGCGTTGTGCGACACGTGTCCCTCCGCGTACCTGCCTGGCTTGCTTTCGGTAGAGAGTATGTATTCCGACATCGCTCCCTCATCAAATAGGGTTCTCAGAAGTACTGTCTTCGAGTGTAGCAGTAGACATCGCTGCCCGATGCGTAGACAAGGGCTCGCTGAAGTAAGAACTACTTTCTGTTTCGGATGTGCACAAGAGTGTACTGGTCTTCACTGCAACGCACTGAACTATCGCGGCGAAGAATGCAGGTGGGTTCCCGTCCGACGGGTCCCTGACGCCCGCCTTCAGCGGCGTCGATGGAGATGGATGACTCGTTCTTGCAGGCGTCGCTGGGCGCGAAGGGACACCGTTCGCCCTAGGACGTGGCGCCGAAGACGCTGAGCGTAGGCTCGACGTGCTCGAAGCGCGGACCGGCGGGGCCTTTGGGGACGGAAGTGGGGGCTCCTTCATTTCTTTTCCTTTTTCCCCCGTATAAATCATGCAGCTCGGAGCATGTCGAAGCGATGGAACAAGGAGTCGCTTTTATCTCCGGCCAGGTGTAGCCCAAGCCAGGACGGAAAGGGTTGGCGTACGCAGGGTCGTTGCCTTTTCCTCGGAGAATACAGGGGCGCCACACGGCACACAGAACCCTCTGAGCAAAGAGCAATGCGATTTGCTCCCCTTGTTTCGGGATGAAGTGTTCACTACTTGTTTTCATTTCTGCAGAGCGGTGAGCCTGTTACCCACGCTGTGCTTAAAGGAGCGCTCAGAGAAAATTTCGAACGCAAACAAACGATATGATTTGTTTTCGGAGCGTAAGGAGATACCCCTTCTAGCAAAGTTCAGTCGCAGGTGTTAGGTGGTACTTGATTTATTATGATTTTGAATGTTTTCGGAGGAGCCGCTCTTAATCTCTACCGTTATTGACTGAGTTCAAGGTGCCCCAGCCCCAGTTATTTTGACGTCACCAAATACAGTCGTTGTCGAGAAGAACAACCAGTGCTTGGCGGCGACGCTGACGTCATCAGGAATGTGGTGGCCCAGGTTGGCCGGCCGACCATGGCGTCAAGGTGCACTTCAACGCGGGCGTAGACCGAGACCGAAATACAGGGTACAAAATCGATTGTATTTAATTATTCATGGCGCGCACTGGTGTTTTTAGCCCATATTCATGATTACTAGGTCTGTAGCCTTCTTTCAAGTCGGAAGAACGGACCCCCCAGAACATTATATTTGTACCCTTTTAAAATGCCGGTGTAAATTTCAGCACGAAATCATAGTTGGTTGCCTGTATCTGGTTTAGGATAAGATCTTGTAAACTGGCGATCAATAGGTAAAAAAAATCTAATCCGCCTTCGTTTGTTACCTCAGAAATAGGAACTATGTAAATTCCCACCGAGTGCGTACCATTGCCTTGCTATATTTTCTCGTATAAGTAAAGAGGGCATTACAAGTAACTTAAATGTAAAAGCAGCTGGTGAGGATCAGGTAACTGCAGATCACGGGGAGGATGGTTGGAAGATTGTGGTAAAAAACTTATCACCCTGTTACCCAGTGTCTCATGACACCTCGAGCGTACCAGTGTCTTGGTAGAACGCTGGCATTACCTAAATCCATAAGAAACGTGATATCAAGGACTGGAAAAGAAACGTGATATCAAGGACACTGATCCAGGTGCCTGCAAGGCATTTAAAATAGTAATCATTGATAGAATTGGAGCGACGTGATAGTTCAGTCAACTAAAGGACCAGGCTGGCTTCTGGTAAAGGCTTCTCGACATTTGACAATATACGCACCGTCAAACAGGTGATAAAGAAATTAGCAACATATAAACAACTTTTAAATATAGTTTTCGTGATTACGAGAATGTGTTTGACTCAGTGGAAATCTCATCGGTCATGCAGGTATTGCAGAACCAGTGTGTAGAAGAAAAATATGTAAAGACACTCGAAAAAACCTATAGCGGCGTCACTGCCGCCACAATCCATAAAGTCGGCAATATAATTCCACTAGTGAAGGGTGTCACGCAGGGAGACAGGAGCTCTTCAGTACTAGGCACCTCGTGTTCACGACAGGTATTTAGAGAACTAGATTGTGATTAGTTGAGAATTGGAGTTAATAGAAAATTTCTTATTAATCTCCGATTCGCTAATGACATTTCCCGACTGAGTAACTGAGGGGAGGAACACCAAAGCGATAGACAACCTAGATAGGCAAAACAGAGCGGTTGTCTTAACTATTACAGTGAAAAAATCTGAAGTAATTTTAGTAGTTTCGGTAGGGCACAACAGTTTCCGACAAGGAGTGAAACATTGGAAGTTGTTAGCGAATACACCTTCTTACGGCAGATACTTGCAGCTGAGCCGGGCCATGCGATAGGAATAACTAGGCGATAAATAATGAGGTGGGGAGCTTTTTTTTTTTGCTGGTAATTCCTTCACTAATAACGAATGTCGCGAATGGCCACTTCGGAGAGATAAGTACATGATACTGGCCGGCCGCTTCAAATGCTGGGTGTTCTTCACGCAGCGCATTTCTAATGCACAGAGACAGACAGGCCCAAATGCTAAAGCGCATAACAGAATGTGTGGCCATCTTTTAGCCTCCCGCTATGATCATTTTTTATGCGCTACGCCTAAACGCTCGTGAGTGCTTTGCCAACAAGCCCACCTATCCTCCATTGTATCCTTAACTTCCAACGTCTTGCCACCTACACATGTTCGTCTATTTACTTCCTAACCATTCGCACTCAGTTTTGAGCTTTCCTCTCCACTTTCACGATGCACAGCTACAGTCATTATTGTCTCTTGTGAGTTAATTAATAGAATCCTTGTGCTCTCTTAAGTAGGGGTTAACCACTTTCGCTGCACCCCCCCCCCCCTCACCTTCCCCAAGTAGAGCGTAATAAGTTAGTATACACTTCCCCGACAACTTCTGTGCTCGCCACAGCCATCCAAAGATGCCAGTGGCGGCCTCTTTGTATCGGTGGCCATGTTCGACCACTTCGCCGCGACTAATTCGGAAAGCAGCACAGGGTCCTTAATCAACTCGCGCTTCGACAGCACCGGGGGGCGACACCGATGTGTTCGCGTAGTGCAGTTTGTGCTGCTTCCGCGGCATGCGGCTGGCACTCCGGTTGTGCACTACCTTGTTCGGGGGAAAACCGCGGAAACAAGAAAGCCCGCTACTTCGACTTGCAGATGAGATCGTGGCGCAGCACGTAACACTTCCCGCGCAACCTGTGCATGCGTGCGCTCTCGAGCAGCGATGCAAGGGAAACAAAGGCTTAAAGTTCGGTCCTATTTTTGAAACTGCCTTCACCCACTAATGTGCAACTCTATAAATACACAGTGTCTCGCTCGCTTTGTTATTATTTGGTTTCTCTATCCGATGCAGATCACTCACCTACTAACAACAGGTGCAGCTGACAGGGCATTAGTTTCGCGTCGCCGGATTCTGCGGACGTATTTTTCGATAAAATTGGAATACTCTGCGTGGCGACTGTGAAAACTATTAAGGTGTTTTCAGTGATAAACGACGCTAGTTTCGGGCATGAAAATGTCTAATCTGACTCAATAAACGAAACCATAGCGGAAGCTTACTCCGTGTATTGGTAAAACACGTTGCATAATGACCACTAAAGCAGATGTAAATGATATCCGTCCAGGTCATTAATGTGCCCTTATCGATGATTTTGAAGCCAAGTTAACTTGGAAAAAAAATCTCCTGCAAATAGTAGAACCTGCAAAATGAACAAATACCTACGTCCGGCTTATAATCTATAACCCTTCTCTTTTCAGTTTCGTAGACCATTGCTGTGCGCAGGTGTTTAGTAAGGTAACGCACAAAAACCGAGCACGCTTCGGTTGAACCCACTCCTTATTAGGCTGTGCCTGCAATGGGTACATTTGGACGACGTTCCCTGGGCTCTGATTGCAATATTGAGCGCCAGCGCTCAAATATAGCTCATAAATTGCGTTAAGAAAATAACTGTTGGCCATGAGCTTATGCAAATTGATAAAATCTGGCAACCCAGCTTGTCAACGTTTTTATAGGCATTCGGGCAAATGTGACACTGCTTTGTCGAGGACACAAGATTGTAGGCGCTTGTTGTGCCCTCGTCAAGTGCACTCGGCATGCCGCCAGCTGTCCTCACAGCTTGCTAAAGGTTGACGTTTGGCTGTCACAACGAAAATATTAAAACACAAAAACTGAGCAGCAGTGAGAGGGTTCACACTTTTTTTTTATCTACATAATACTGCAGACCTCATGTGGTCCAAGCAGGAAGGGCAGGTAACAAGGCATATTTACAAACACCATAAAGTTATTACATAGACAAAAGGTTTTACACATGACACAAATGAGCGAAACAAGTCGAAGGAAATACATTGCACATCAATCTGCACATCAAAAATCATTGCTAAGATTTCTTTCAAAACTGTCACTTGAGACAATCTGTTCAGGCAGTGCATTCCAATTGTTTATGCTGCGCGGTAAGTATGAGTACTTAAACAAGTTTGTTTTCGCAAAATATGGTGTTAGGGCATGGGAATGTTGGTGACGGGTTTTTCGTGTAGTTGAAGGTGTAACATAAGGTGAAGACGAAATTCCAAACTTTCCCTGGATGAGTGAATGAAGAAAAGTTAATCGAGCAATTTTCCGTCCTATATAAGAAGTGTATTTTAATTTCGTTGGAAGCCATTAAAGCAGATGGAGAATCAGTTCTCTTACTTTTCCCACGTCCAAACGTTTTAATCATCTCATGTCTTTAGCGGATTCATTATCCATTTTCGTAAAGTTCCTCCTTACTGAAGTTCGCTGACACAATTTAGACGGAAGCTATATCGTTCTGCGGCTCTGGAGAGCAGAAATTACGCTTAATTAATCAAACGCGCTGCTCCATCTTACCCCTTCTTGGAAGAAACGAGTGAACGGCGAAGGATGGGCTGTGCAGGCAAAGCACAACATTTGGTACTTAAGAAACCGAGGACGGTGCAGCGGCTGATGAGGAAAATCCCCATACCTTCTTGCGTCTAAAATGAAGTGAAGCAAACCCGCAAAGTAGACTCTGCGTTACAGCGTTGGTACAACTATGCGCTCTCGTTTCCTTAGACTACCGTAAAGGATTATCTGCTAGGGCCATCCAGTAGCGCTTTGGCTGAGATAAGCCGGTTAGGCTAACCTGTTTCTTGCGACCCCTCGCGTTCTTCTTACGACACGACACTACATGCACAGAGACGGTTTTTCTTCTCGGGGCGCTTGCGAAGAGCCTGCAAATGCTTTATATCGTGGAAGTACAACTAAACTAGGCTACGGTTAGCGCTCCTGCCCCGCACTCTTCCCTCTCGCTACAGCGCTGCATGCGTCGAGGTGCTCGAGCTGATCCTCTCCTCACCGAGCTCCACATGCCCTACATCCCGAACAAACTGGCCATGCCCCCTTGCTGCAAATATTGTGGAGGTTATCCAGAAAGCATTCATATATTATAGAACCGCCCATTCAAGGCACGCTCTTCCAGACTCTGTCCAAAGTCCCTGCTCTAAACTCCCGTCTTCTGTGGGTGAACTGGCTTACTTCACCCTTGAAATGTGTCCTCGCATACCACTAAGCTCTGCTTAAGCGGGTCAGTGCTGCCCTGACGTCATAACATTGAAGAAAACGTTTTAGTAAAGGCTCTCTCTCTCTCTCTCTCACGTACACAAGGTCTAAATGCGCCTGAATTATTTGAGTGCAGTATAGTTCATATCTGTTCCTTCTAAACACAGAATAAGAAGAGAAGGAGGCAGAACGAAGTCACCGAGCGGAAAGTTCTCCGCAGTAAAAAATACGTTCGCTGTTCCCCGTGCGTGAGCTTAAACCCACGTTCCGAGCTTATATGCCCGACAAGACCGACTGCGTACGCGCGTGCGCGTGCGCCAGTGCTGTTTGTCGCCTTCGGCAGCGTCGATGCGCGTTGCTGTTTTCAAGCCAGCCTCGAGGGCTCCGAGCTCGCAACAAGCGCGTTGTCGATTTGCAATGCAGATGCGCGCGCCCCTTTTCGTACGGCGCCCGCTGCGGCTATACGTGCCTTATACGTGAGCGGACGGCGCAGCGGCTTTGCGTTGCAAAGCCGCGGCCACCACCGCTAACACCACGGTGAAGCCCGCGGCGGTCGATGCCGCCGCCGCGTGAGCTGATTAGGCCTCGCCACGGCGTGCGCAATCCGGCTACATGCGCGCGCACAACCCTCTCGAGGCACTGGAGGTTGGAAGAGGAGGGGGAGGTAGACCCGGGGGTCTCGGAAATGCGCGCCGCCTCCCCTATATTGTTTCCACCGTCGCGAACGTGCTGCTAATGCATGCGGAGATGATCGCGCTCTGTTGCGCGCGCCGCCGTGTGCAGTCGTGCCCCCGAGCACCCCACGTGCACTCGTGCTATTCTGACCCCCCACCCCCTGCCCCTCTCCCTCAACTCCCGTTGTTTCGTGCCTGGCGTACGCAAGTGATTAGGCTACGACGGGCAAAACAGTTCTCGGTGTATGCGGGCCAGTAGCCTCTCCACTTCCCTCGCGGTGAAAACTGAATATCCGGAAGCGGCAAGGCTGCCTCCTCCTTCTGGAGGGATGAAGTTGAGGACAGCACACCCAATTTAGAGTCTGCCGGGCTAATAGAGACCTCCTCTTGTTTTCTTGTGGCGCCCCTGCCTGTAAAATGTGGCCTAATGAGTTGGGATTTCGAAAAGGAACACTAAACCCCAGTTGAGAAGCTTACGGTCGAGGTTAAAATCCCTAGATAATCTTTTCGCTAGGGGCGAGATATGCGTGGTCTGCCATTTTCTTCCTAACTGCTCGGCCGCAGGTGCGCTCTCATATCCTCTTTATTAACTTCAGGTCGTTGACAGGCCCGGTCGTGCTATGCTTATCTGTTCTTGCGAGTCGAGCACTAATACGAATGTGCCAAAATGCACACGGCGAAATGATTTCGTAAGAACAAAGCGAACGGTGGCGGCATGGAGGTAGTAGGAACTTCTCTCTTTTATTTTGTTTTTCTCCTAAGCCAATCGCGAGGCTTATAGTAAAACCAGCAAGAAACAAATGCTCAACTATAAACAGCACCTGCTTGTTCTTTTAGGGCTCTTTGATGAGCCAGGCATGAAACTATTATATGCCCTTCCTCCTTTTATGTTTTCGACAAGTCACAAGTTGGCGTGAGACGTAGTTACTGGGAGCTCAGTGGTGGTGCTGACGGTTGCCTCGTGCAGAGCAACCTCTACATTATGTATAACTCAGCGGCAAGCTCATGCAGTCTACCTATTATAGCCAGTACTTGTGGTAGCAACTATAAGCACCCTTTGTCAAACACCTCCACGTTGATGGCCACAACTCCAACTGATAGTGCGCACATGTGCATATACTCGCCAGAACCTAGGATGTCGGACATCTTGCCGAGCGTAGCAAAAGAAAAAGAAAAACGAAATTATCCTTGCGTGGAATTTTCTCTTTTCTAGAGAAACTTAAGAGTAAACTTAAACGAAAGAGGAAACTTCATGGGTTTTATGCAATTTTAAGAACTGACATTTTTTCGTTTGCGCCAGAATTCTCGATTTTTCAGACGCCTGCAAAAAAAAAAAGGCAAGAAACAGGGTTTTTGTGTGTAATGAAGGCAATTTTTGGTTACAGAGAGACATGACTGGCCGGGTATAAAGGTTTTGTCCTAGGCCCAACCAAAAAAAAAAGAGATATGTGACGACCACTTCAGCCCAAACCTCTATCGTTCATTAACAGAGCAGATTAATCGTCAGTCAAGCCTAAGGTACCTCCGCGGAGTCCGCTCGGCTCAATTATTGAGGCTGTGGCTACGGGGAAGGCGCAGCTCTCGATTTGGAAAGTTTATCCGCTTACGCGCTCGGCGGAATTCCAAGAATCGCTTGGTCAACGATATTAAGCCATGCGCTTATGGCGGTGAGATCATTCTGTGATAGTGATTAACGTTCCTTTGTGCGAGATGGTTGTGCTATGCCTAAAGAAATTTAATGAGGAGTAATTAGTCAGTAGAATTCTCATGAGTGAAACTATGCGGCTACATAGCAAAGCTCAACAGCTTTCTCAGAACCTTCGCAATTGAAAAATCCGTACTCATATGGGGCCCAATTTTTCCACCCGCTGCGTCGAGAGTGCGGCTTGGGCGACAGAAGCCGATATGATATTTTCGTAGAAATGACGTTACGGAATGACCCGGCAGTATTGTCTGTGGCTTCAGAAACTGTACTTCAACGCCGTAAGCTATTCCTCACAACAATGACCGCTAGACGGCCAACTATTAACCAGCATATTTCCTCTGGACTGGGCTGCGAAATAGGTTACGTTTTTCAAAACCCCAACCTGAAAAGCAGCACTATGAATACAATTTCGCGGTTTCCGCCATGGTTATATCTTATTAAATGGCTGTGACCGAGCGGTTAGGCTATTAGTTCAAGAAATGATGACAGTGTTTGAAAATAGTACACTTTCAGCCGTACTTGGGTAATTTGTAAGAGAAGCTGTAATGATAAATGCTCCCACCTCACGCTGATTATCTGATAGCAATGTATTTAACTGATTTCAATAGCGCCCTTTATTGAATACCCTGTAACTGCACTGTTGCATGCCTTGAGGCGTCATTGCAAGCACATGGCTCTAGTGTAGTGGCTGATGCCTAGGCCTCAGGGGGATGTTAGTTTGGTCGCCGTCAATTGCTTAAAACATCATGCTATGGGACGTCACAAACGAACAGCGCGAGGTTCATCTACAGCATACGGTCGGTAGCGATATCGTGCACAGGAAAGTACACACAGTCACCTTCGTGGCTTTGCGAATCTCGGTGAGGCGTTGCTGTTCTATGAGATTTATGTGCGCCCCGAATAAATCTGACACTACCAGGCGCTGTGGACAGAAATTGTGGGATTATGGCCGTTCGACCGGCTTTTATGCTGCGTTAAGAGCACATCATCTTTTGGTAAAAAAAGCGTAGTCCGCGCATCCGAGGTCTCCTCTCCCCAGAGCCCCTGGCGGACGGAAAAGGATCGGGGCACTTTCTGGGTAACAATCCGTGCCCGGAGCAATCCGGTAGGTAACAATCCGTGCTCTGGTAGGTAATCCTCCAGCCACCCATCGGTACAAATTCGTCTCCCACCTACGAGTCATCAGCCATCCTTCAAGTACCTTCACACTACAGAAGGCCACACAGCAACACCGACGGCGAAACCAAATTTACCAACGACATGTAAAGGCGATCAATGTGAAAGCGGAATGCATAGTCATGGACAAAGCTTTAGGAGAGGCGGGTTCGCGAAAAAAAAGGTGTTTACACACCAACGTCAAGGTTCCCGCTCTGCACAAAAACAACCGGCATCGGCGGCATTTCGAACGAGAAAGCAATGACCCATCTGCCACCTTATTCACGTGACGTTGTGACGTCATCACAGCCTGCTCATCATGGCAGGTGGAAACCTGTCCACCGGATTGTGAGCAGCTGAGCGCCGTGACCACTGAGCCAACTTGGTGAGGTCACGGCATTTGAACGTCTAATTCGTCATAGACCGTTTTCTTTGACCGTGCGTTTTCTTTGAACCCGTCGAGTAGGGAAGCGAATATAATGTCGCTTTTACAATTCTTTTTGCGCAGATGTATATTCATATATCATATACGTAAAATGTGCGACAACTGAGCTCTTCGTAATTTTTTGTTGTTCAATGCGCACGAAAAGTTGCATGCGCGAATAGAAATGAGCCTGAACTGTAGAAGCAAATAACACTTTTTTTATAACGCCTGTGACTTGCAATTTTCTTTTGGATTTTTGAGAGCAATATTAGTGAATAAAAATAACGAAATAATAAGCTGGTGCGCATGAATCATCTTGCCACTATTAGCTTAGCAAGGAATAAAGAGTTGGCAGCTGTTTTTCCCTACCTCGCTTTGGCCGGTCACGTGGATAGCCGCACCTAAATTCTGCGTATAAAAGGAAACAAAAGTATACAGACTGCCCCAAACTTCCTGCTACTACCCAGAAAGCAGACCAAAATCCTCAGGCATGTTTGTGAAGGCGGTTTAAAGAGACGCAAAAGCAGTGAAAATTTTCCAGCAGACTCGTAACCCGAGAAGACGACGTTTTCATTCATAAAAAATTACTACCTCTTGTTGCCTAACATTAAACTTATCGCTTAATATCAACACTTTAAGCCTCACCCTATTTCCCAATTGATTTCTTAATCTCTATTTTTCCTCACTCTCTCTTCCTCTTTCGTGCTGCCGGCATGGTATGACGTAAATGGCCAGCTACTGTGTTGCTGCACGAGTTCACGTATAGGCGGTATTACTGGAACTACCATGGCCAAGCAGATGTATAGAGTCAAGTGGTTACAAGAAGCTAGAGAGTATGAAAGTATAGACGCCAATGCGGACCCAAAGTGTAGCAGCGTTCAATAGAGTAGCAGTGGTGCCTATCCACGGTTCAGTAATGAAATGCTAGTGATCGAGTCAAGTGCGGGCTCACATGATATATAACGTTTCTTAAAATGAAGGAGTTTTGCTGTACTTGAAATGAAGCCTCTATGCAGCGTTATCTTGGTTGCGCTTTGCAGATTTAAACCCAAATATGGCTCAGATCAGTTTTTTCGAGGCCAAGCTTGCCGAACAGTTCCTTTTCAAAAGTAAGAACATGGAATAAAGACTCATGCAGGTCGCGCCTTATTAACATACAACGAGAGCAGCGACAGAACGCTTAGACAGCGGTGTTCAATAGCTATTCGTATTTATCTAACATGCACCGTTGACATTGGTCGAGTGCGAAGAATTGTGTACGAACTTGCGTAGCCCCACTTCGCCATCCACGAATTTCTGCGCAGAGACGATCACGTGCTCAGTGACACATAAAAAGCAATCAGCAAGTGGCTCAGATCAATCTTTCGGCACTACTGGCACCAAAGTTCAGAAGAACGCTTTCTTTTCTCGTATTTTCACTCCCGATGAGAGCGTAGCCAAAGCGGGTCCCGTGTTTACGCAGAAAACGTCATCCCGCGAATATATCTGGCTAAAAATGGAGATCCTGCGCTAGTTCTCTTAGGTACCCGAGCGGCTCACTCAAAAGAGCCGCCTCCGCTTGCTGGGCCAATGTGTTCACGTGTTATTGCTCGCGGCGAAAACATCGTCTAGTGCCACAGAATTCTGGCTGCTTTGAAAACGCTGCTGCCCGAAGAAGCAGCGCAGCCGGGCGACGACTGTTATCGTTTATTTAGGCAGAGTTCTGAGCTGAAGACATCGGTGTCTGCGTGCTCGGTGACATCATCACATCTTGCACCCAGTAATAATCCACAAAAATGGGTCAGTTATGGCAGTTGGTTTGAGGGCACTGCGGTATCGCCTTCGTCGACTATACAGTCGGTTGCGACGCTAAAAATTGAACGCGTCCAGTCAAACTGTGCGTGTACAAATATTCCGACCTTTTTCGACACATCAAAACATTTAAGGACCTCGCTCACGAAACTCAACTCAACCTAATGTGATTATTCGGGAATGTGCAGTGTGACGTCTCGCACTGAAAAATATTATCGGACAGGAACTTCAGCCGATGCATCAATAAAGACCGTTGGTAGCCGCCGCTGTGGCTGAGTGGTTATGGCGCTCGGCCCGAAAGACGCGGGTTCGATCCCGGCCACGGCGGTCGAATTTCGATGGAGGCGAAATTCCAGAGGCCCGTGTGCTGTGCGATGTCAGTGCACGTAAAATAACCCCAGGTGGTCGAAATTTCCGGAGCCCTTCACTACGGCGTCCCTCATAGCCTGAGTCGCTTTGGGACGTTAAATCCCCCATAAACCTTATACATTTAAGACCGTTGGGGTTACTACTGAAAGGAAGATGGTGCCACATTTCGCTTGTGGCAAACTGGAGAGCAATATCCACTTGTGCACTTTCAGACGAAACGGAAGAGGAAGATAGGGTGGCCGAAGTGTGTCCAGTAAGGCATGTTGCTGGGCTAATTGGTTAAGCATTTCTTGAAGCTTGGCAAAAATAAAGAAAAAGGTAGCGGTGTGTGTCAGTGATACTTCTCTCAATTTGAATGCTGTGGAGTACGATTTTCTGTGCAAAACTGATAATGCGAGGTGATAAGTTACGGTTCTGATAAGACACGTGGAGTGAAAAAAAATGGGCGTATCCTGAGGCTTTAAATCTATGTGGTTTTGCTTCTGCAATAAACAGTTGGAAGTTGGCGCCTGTCCATTGTCCCCTTGTCTCTTTTGTTTTGTCTGTGTGAACTTATTTGTGCCAAGGTTGATTTTTTTTAAGCTTAAAAATAAGAAGTGTGTCCGTTTGAAGTATTTTCAGTGTTAATGTTGTCTGGCGAAACAATTTAAAAGTTGTCCAAGAGCTGTGCGAACAGTGGACGAGGTTTGAAACCGCTCCGGCACAAGTGACAGAAATCCCATCGAACATATAGAAAAGCGGTGTATTCAAGACGACTATATTAAAGAAGAACATAATATTCATAACTGAACGGCACAGTAACGAATTTACTGTGAGCGCCACAGCGGTGGCTGAGTGGTTATGGCACTCGGCTGCTGGCCCGAAATACGCGGGTTCGATCCCGGCCGCGGTGGTCGAATTTCGATGAAGGCGAAATTCTAGAGGCCCGTGTACTGTGCGATGTCAGCGCACGTTAAAGAACCCCAGGTGGTCGAAGTTTCCGGAGCCCTTCCCTACGGCGTCCCTCATAGCCTTAGTCGCTTTGGGACGTTAAACCCCCACAAACCATAAACCAAACCGAATTTACTGTGATGCGATAGCCTTAAGGCATCCGTTCTGCAGAAAATTCGTCGACGGCGGCGGCAGTGGCGGCACTTTTGTGAGCGAAAAAACAGGTGGCCTACATTCTACTTAGGTCTCCTGGCTTTGTGACGTCATCACAAGCTGCCCATCGTAGCAGGTGGCAACTTGTCTACCGGACTGTGACCAAACTGTCTACCGTGGCACGTGACAAGATGTGGAAAGAGGTGCTCGTTGTGACGTAATACATGACAGATTCCAACAGTCACCGAAGCGGAGGATCACAGGGAATGTCTTTTCTTTTTAATTTGTTGTTTTTCAACAATGAGAGATTATTAACAACCACAAGCCGCCGGTGGGATCCGAACCCACGACCATTCGAATTTCGCATCCGGTGCTCTACCAACTGAGCTACTGCAACGGCTGTCTAATCTTCTGCTTTCGAGGGTATATAGGTGTAGTGTAATCGAACCTTGAGAATGTTCACCAGCGCCACCTCCGTCTGCCGTGGCAGGTGGTAGTTAATGATTGGTGGCGAGAGGTTGCTTGGGAAACCTCGGTCTCATAGTCCCCACCTGTTGCTGGCTTTGAAACAGCCACCTGTTGAAGCAGTGAAACATCGCTTAAAAGCTTCACCAGAACGCAAGGAGTGGTAAGAATACTCCCAGGTTCTATGAATGTAAAGTAGAGAATGACGAATTTCCCATATGTGGATTACAATCCATTAACGCTACCACGACATACCCTTAAGGCGGAGCTTGAGCATCCCACCCCCCCCCCCCCCTTAGTTTTTATTATATTTTATAAGTACACCAGATGTAAGCTCACCTACGCAAGCATAGCAGTCTTCCTAATGATATGGTACTGTTATAAAGCGCAAGCGCGATTGTCTTCGTTGAAGACTGACGAAGAGCAGGAAGGCAATGTAAGCGCTTCATGGTTTTCCCTTTTTCCTGCTACTGCGTTCTTGCTTTTTATTTTTTTTACTGCAGCTTCCAGATCTTGAGCAATGCTCTTGAATCTATTCTTCTTTTCTGAAAGTCTCTTTATTTTTTGCTTTTCAGACAGGAACAATAACTGCAAATACTCTCCCGGCCATGAACCTATCCGCAGGTTATTTATGTGAATCGAGTTACAGTGCTCCACGCCAAAATTTTAATGTGTATCCTCCGGGCTTGTTTTCAGGGGGAATATTTATGGGAAAAATATCCCAACTTTAATGTATTTTTGATATTTACCCGCCAGAAAATAGAGAGATCCCAATCGCAGGCAGTTTTAACCTGAATGACGAGACATTTTCTTGCATACTTACTGCACCAAAGGAAATAAACTTGTCGGGGGTGTTCATGTGGTTTCCAGAACTGACAACTGACAACAAAGAACATTCATGAGGTCAAAGTACAAAGCATGTAAAAAGAAGAACAGGGGGATGGCATTTCAAAGATTGTTTTACGTTGTCCAGGAAGGAAGGCAGCTCGTCTTTCAGTGCAGGTTGGCATGCAGCAACTATATGAATGAAGCCGCCGCGGTGGCTCAGTGGTTATGGCGCTCGGCTGCTGACCCGAAAGACGCGGGTTCGATCCCGGCTGCGGTGGTCGAGTTTCGATGGAGGCGAGATTCTAGACGCCCGTGTGCTGTGCGATGTCACTGCACGTTAAAGAACCTCAGGTAGTCGAAATTTCCGGAGCCCTTCACTACGGCGCCCCTCGTAGCCTGAGTCGCTTTGGGACGTTAAACCCCATAAACCAAACCAAACCTATATGAAAGACATAAAGAGAAGCGTACATGGGTGCAACAGGAAACCATATCGTTCTACGGAATTTTGTACATGAATAGAGCGAATGTAAACATGAGAAAAGGAGAGGCAGGGAATATGTAACGTCACGTCCTTTTATGATATGAAGAAAAGACTGTCCTAGTATTGCATAAACATTTTGACTGCGGGGCAAACAAAAATAGCATGCGGCTGTGCGCGAGAATGCGAAACGAGTGCCACAGACTAAACAGTGGCTTTTCTCATTCGCACATGGAAAAACAAAAGCGCGCACAAATAAAGTGACATCTGTTAGAGACTTGTTATAAAAAGGGCTCGGGGGTCCAGTACTTCCGTCCTTCCGTCAGTGTTACTTCCCGAGTACGTATTTATGACCAAGAAAAACAGCTCCAGCCTTGTGGTACTTTCGCTTCAAGAGACTACACTCTACAACAAGGACACCCTAATAAACCTTCTGGAGTTCTCAGAGTTCGTGTTAATGCACTAAGTACCAGTCACCGGTGTAGCGATAATCATGGATAGAAGTGGCCGGCGCTACTCGCTCAGAAGATATCATAAGGAAATACGTCGAGGGACGGCGAAAATGGCAGGAGCTTGCAGGGGACCTCTTTTTGCAAGATGGGAAGTGAGATCGTTGTTTTGGGATCAGTGATGAAGGCAGCGCTTGAAGAGGGCGTCCAATGAAGAGAATATCACAGCGCTGATTAAAAATCACGTTTCATTGCGTGGACGTTTTTTGAGCCACCGCATTCAAGCCAGAAAGCACATGCACAAAAACATGAAGCACATGAGAGATTACTTTTCGCACGAAAGACATGCTAATTCATTGCCGTGATGAGATATGGTCAGCTAATAGGCTTCGGAGCAGTTTGGTTTCTTTCATGCAGAAGATCTCATTTCTCGTGCGCTTTGATGATAGTTTATGGTTTATGGGGCTTCAACGTCCCAAAGCGACTCAGGCTATGAGGGACGCCGTAGTGAAAGGCTCCGAAAATTTCGACCCCCTGGAGTTCTATAACCTGCACTGAGCTCTTTGATGAACTTGGGAATTGGAGACGATGCCGTTGTCGAACTGGGGCGAGCAACCACACGTACAGCAATGCGCGGCCAGCTGTGTGCTCATGGCGCACTTACTTAGTCGCTGTACTCACAGCGCTGGCCATTCATATGTCGTCTGATTGGAGCGATGCAGTTTAATTACGAAGTCGACGGCATATCAGACGCCTTACTTTTCGAGCTTCTTTCTTTTCACATGGTTTTCTCGTTCAATCATGATTAAACTTGGCGCACATACGGCTGACATTGTTCTGTGCTTACATCAGCGCTTTCACTCCAGCTCTCGCCACACCTTTCTTAAATTTATCTGAAATGTCATATAATGTACGACATGAGCACAGTATGATCGTTATGGCATTGAAGACATAGTAGGTAAGCACTACTCCAGGTGTCGTTTATAGCTACTTCCCGCTCAGTTGTACTCGCGGTGCGCAGAAAAAAAACTGAAACTCTTAGACTTTTGGAATGTATTTGAGACATCACAATTCCCTCTTCTGTTTCCCACACTAGGTGATAAGATGGATTATGTTCTTATGCTGCGCAGAGCTCGTACATCCACAGGTGGCCTTCTAGGAAACGAGAGATACGGCCAGTGATAGCATCGCCATCGCCACTTAGTTTTGAATGGAAGATGCATGCTGAAGGCTGCAGTGGTCGAAAAAAGGCAGCTCGCTCTTTTGCAGAACGACGAAAGACGAGATCCTACCGCATCCAGGTATGTGCGCATCGTCTGGCACCACGCGCAGCCGTGGTTATCTCGCTCTCCGAGATGAGTAATGCGTCTTTAGCAATTGGGCTAGCATGCCCATTCTTACTGGCTTCGAGTTCGCACTAATGCTGGAGCGTGACGTCGAGAGAGCAGCGGAGCAATTGTGCTCAGTGCGTGTGACCAGTGCTAACCAACTCTAGCGCGTTGGCTGGAGTTGACTGGACCCTTGGCACGACGTCGAAGTCTGGACCCTAACAAGGGGTTGCGGAACACAAAGGCAAGAGTATGCGATCGTAAATTGGGGAACCTCCAGAGATTTCGTTCAGCCTATTCGCGCTCCGCCGACGTGCTGGCGGTTCTGCCAGAAGAGATTGGAGCCTCTGGTCGTTTGGACCATCTGCTGAGTTACTTGGAGCGTAGAGACGTGCAAGTCACACAGTAGGAGGGAAAGAGGATTGAAGAGGAGGAGGGGGAATAGTCTGCCAGCCATGAGACTCGGATCAATGACCAAGCTTACGATCCGACCCTGTAAAGAAGAGGACTAACTCCAAGAAATAAAGGGGGGCGGAGGGAACGCGATCGTCAGGACAAAAGAATGCAGTCGTGCCACAAAAACAGCAGAACTAGCGGCACGGATGCATCACAGAATGCCATGTCGAAAAGTTTTGGAGTCAGTATGGTACGTGAAGTCGAAATGACAGTCAAATTTCAGCGCATTCGAAATAATTTCCTTATGTTTGAAAAGGCAACTGAAAAATTTAGGGGCTATCAATTAGATTCAAGCGGAGGAAATGAAATAGCATTTTTCTTTCAATCGCCAATTAACTCCACTCTGATTATATTGGAATTCCAATTCAACTCCACTTTTGATTGTATTCCAAGTCTGATTCTATTCAGATTCTGGTCGCTTCTTTTATTTTTTGTTACTGCATGAGTTTTGGTCATTTTTACAAGAGATGAGTCATGCTTAGTCCGTCTTCTCTCTCCTTTCCCCTAGAAAAGGAAAGCGCGGAGGGGGAGAAGGGATGGGGAAAGAGGGGACGGGGAGGAGGGCGGCGGAGAGAGGGAGAGGAGGTTGGCTGTCAGTCGTGCCAGGTGGCAAGGGTGGCTTCCTGCCAGATGCGAAGACGAGGCGATCGCTGGGTTTTAGCTCCAACGACTCTTCCATATATGCTATCTTCTTTTTATTCAAGATGTTTGCCACTATATGCTATATCAAAATATGAACGCTGCCGGTGCAGCAATACAATATAAGTGTACGTGAAGATTTCATGAACCATTCTCCTCACTTTTTAGAAATTGAACAATGATAGTTGCACAAAGTATGTTTTGTTATCTGGGGTTCAAGGCGTTGTCATACTAGCAGGGTGTCGTAGCGTGCCTGTCATAAGAGAAAAGTCTGTGACGTTACCGCAGCTGGATCACACGAACACCTTCTGACCAATGAGCGCAGGGCATATACGCTTTGTCTTGCTGGTCAAAGAAAATGTGCCAGTCGTGGGCCTTTAAGAAGTGTATGTTGTCCATAAACCTGCAAGCCTGGGTCTTCTAAGAGGTTGACTACGGGCATACTTCGCTACTGTCACGCTCGTTTTAAGCGCCGTGACAGAACTAAATAGAGGGAAATTTGCTGCGCTTCTTTTTCTTAAAGTTTGAACTGAATAATGGAGAGAGATTCTTGGGACGGTAGGCAATAGTAAACCTATTTCTTTTAAAACCTTCGGAGAAAGAAATCACCTGAGCAGAGTCAAAGAGTTTCCTTATTTTACTTGCAACTCGTTCATATGCAACCGAGGAAAGGCGCACCAGGACTTGTGTATACAGTTCTGTTTACCTGGAGCATTACAGCTGTGAATGTCGACGGAATTAATCTGCCAGCCTGAATTCCATCCTGTCCGTATACTGTCTTCGTTTGCACCATGTCCTTCCAGAAACCCAGCTTAGCTTGTTTAAAGAGGCCGTCCTCTCCTCAGCCCGAATAGAAATAACGCTTGACGCTCAGCACCGTATTGGTTATTGCTTATTTCCCCTCTCTCTCCATTTGTGACGTCAGTACGAGGCATGCAACGGGCAGCCTGCAATCTGAGCCCGCCTCATAACCTCGCTTGCAAAGCAGCCCGTTGTTTGCGATCAAAGGAGAACTCACGGCTGGAGAGTATTACCTGAGCGGCAGTTGCGCTTTTTGACCGCTCGCAGAGCGCCGCCAATTACAAATGGAATGCGGGAAGGCATGTTTAGCCCACATCGAGGAATCGCCTCACTTGTTCGCTTTCTTTGTTTTGTTTGGTGGGCCTTTTTTTCCAGGTGAAGGCCGGACGACTTTGAGAGTTTTTAATCAACTGAATAATTGTTGTGCCGTGGAAATATTTGTTTACAACCAGCTATAGCAAGGTATGAAATGTTGGAGAACGGCAGAATGGACGAGCTGGTGGTTATTCATGGTCGTTTTAAAACAGCGCCGCCAGAGACGAGAGGATGCATATTGCGCTGAAAGCAGAGTGTGTCCTCTCGTCTTTTGTGTCTCGTCTCTGGTAGCGCTGTTCTTAAACGACCATGTATAGCAAACCGTCCGGGCCACTGAGCTTTTCAGCGAGTCTTGCTACAATGCACGGTTCACTGTGCATTCGGGCTCTGCGCCAGCTGGTAAGAAAGAGGCGTTGCGCGAGCATAGACTCTAGGTCTTCGTAGCGTAAACAATGAGGCTTAAACGAAGCGTACCACGCTTATAACCCGCGCTGGATGGCTACATGGCAGGAAGTGTTCGTCTCGAAGTAAAGCAAAAAAAACTTCTCTCGGCTTGCCTGTTTTCTTCTAACGATGTTTAGAATACAATAAAGAAGACTTCAATGGTTTTCTATTTTTTTATATTTTTAAGCATTTCAGAGACTCCTTTTCAACCACCGATTTGCTTATGTCTTCGCACTTCTAACACGAGGTGTTGGGCCTACAGGAACACCGAAAAGGAAAAGAGGATTAAAAAACTAAAGAACAGCACAGAGAAGGGCTTCTCTTTTCCGGCTCATTATGTGGGGAGATTACTCTCATGACTAGCCGTTTCATTTTGCTGATTCTAGCTTTATTTATGCCCGGTGCCATTTTATAAAAGAACGGATGTTTGAAAGGAAGCTCTGCACCGCTTTACAGTGGACGAAAGGGTGGTTAGAATGCTAGTTTGTAACTCAAAGCCTTGGCATGATCTGCGCCTCTTCGACACCGCATGCGCGGTGACTTCGTTTGAGCAGAACTGGATATCGTCATTTATATCACTTGTCATTTACATTAGTGTTTGTGTGTGTGCGTACGCCTGTGCGCTTGCGCGCGCTTGTGTGCGAGTGCGTGGGAGCGCCAGCGCGCTATGCATTTATTGCGTACAAACCAAGGTCTAGCCGATTACGATTACGGATGTTTATTTAGAATTACATAAAAGGTTTTCCTCAGTTAAATGAGGCGGCGTGAAATCGTCGCTATGAAGTGGAAGTGATGTAAGACGTTTATAAAAAAAAATCGAACTATTTTGAGGAATAGCCAGAATATTGTAAGGGGAAAACACGAGCACTAAGAAGGGTTTGGTAAGCTTTTAGGATTAAATAAACTGCAACTAGAGACCGCTGAAATCTATTTTCTTCTCGGAAAATAGTTTGGAGAAAGTCTTGTCGGTTTTGTTTCAGCCCTGTCAGACGTATTTTTGCGGAGCTAACTGAGCGCAACTAATCACTTTGAATTGGGGTCAGCCAAACGTGCCCTCCTTCGCTGCATCAGTATCTTTGAACTCCGCCCCCCCCCCCCCCCACCCCTCCGAACACTTCATTGGGCTCTTGGGGGGGCTGTTCGTTCGGTACCTCCGGTCTGGCACAGAGGGCGTGCTTTTCTTTACACTTAGTCACTCGAAGACACTCGGCTCTTCGTGAGCTCAGTGAACAAGCGTGCGCGTTAACCAGACTAATCGCGTTAACTAGACTAGACACTCTCTGTCCGCTCCGCTACTCTGCCGGAGTGAGCGGGTGCTCCGTTGGCAGACTCCTTATCGACGACTTCACGGCCGAGTTAAAAACTTCCCAAGCCTCCGCGGCTGGATTCCTTCCACGCTCGATGCCTGCCGTTTGTTTGGCCGTGACCTCTCCATTGTCGCAGCCGCAACTCAAGCAAAGGCGCCAAAATCGACCGACGAAAGGAAAGGGAATGGTGGAAGGGGAGGGGTGGCCGGCACTGAGTTCTCTTCGACCGGGTCAGGTTCGGCGCGAAGATTACATTGCCATTGATTTCCGAGAGCGAAAATTCGCCGCCGCTTAGAAAACACTTCCGCAACCGAGCTTTCCCCATTGTTTTTTGGTCGGCCTCCATGCCTCCACCACCCCCCTTCCCCCCTTTTCTCTTTTTTATTTGATTTGTCGCTGTAATATCTTACGAAGGGGTCCAGCGATTATGGTCACTGTGGTGAGCAGGTACGCGTGGTGTTCCCCGCTCGATCGAGGACAGGCGTTTCACAGACCTCTCCTGTCTATTTTCGTTATTCAGGATCGCAAGCCGGCTATATGACAGCAGCAGTCTGTGCTTGCCGTTCCGCAAACTGTTGGCACTGTCGATGTTTCCTTGATTACTTAATGAATAGGGCAGTTTTACCTGCAGCTAATGAGTAATGAGAACGCATTAGAAAATGAACCGGTAAAAATTGAAGATTTATATGTAACATTGGCTAAATACGTAGCCGAATCTTTCCCTAACATTCAGAAATATTACGTCCGAATGTTGTGGAGCAGAAATGAGGGGCTTATCTTAAGCCCCATAGGTACGGTGAGCGACCAGCGCTAGCTGGTTCACGAGATGATTGATGAACTGATGACAACAAAGTCCAACGAGTTTTGGAAGAATTTGTATGACGGATATGCTAATCCGTGCTCAAGTATTAACTGACGAGGGTTCCTACTATTGTGTTTTGACCAAACAGTTTATTGTGTCTTTCGAGTATGCGCTTCTTGCGCCTAGATTGTGCCTTTTCGTTGTCGGCAAAATACGTGCTCACGGTTGTAGTCGCTTTTCACTGCGCTACCTAGTGACCTTCAAATGTATGCAAATGCCTCGCGATGTCCAACGCACTGCATTCCTCTCGAGGCTGATGTCCCCTGATGCGCCATCGCCGGCTAGTTTCTTTGGGCTTTGTGACGTCAACGTAGCAGCCGCCAGCAAAGGACGACTGAAAAGCTGGAGTTGACGCTTAAGCTGCGCTCTAAGCCACAGTAGCGTAATGGACAAATTCCCCATATATGCTGAAGGTCATCCTCTACTTTACATTCTAGATCTCTGGGCTTTCTACCTTTCCGTCCATTAAATTGCTTTCTCTCTCTCTAGATCTCTGGGAGTTGACATACCACTCCTGGCGTAGAGTATGCAGCAGTTAAGCAATGCCCCACTACCCCTGCGATGGGCGTTGTGCGGCCCAGGTTGCTATTCCCCGAGTGACCAATCATTCATTTAACAGCCACCTGACCCCAGTGGGCAGTTTGCTCACTATCGGGCGGGCAGGTTGTGATGACGCCCCAAAGTCCCGGGAACTTGGTGGCCCACCTGCCTCCCAAGGCTGCATCTGGGCACCACCTGCCGGAGTCATGTTCGTGCATTTTCGCTCAGCACGCCCGACGCCAGATTTTCTGGGATAACAGGGCCTTTGACGTCATCGCCTTAAAAGAGCGATACAAAGTGCTTAGGGAGGACGTCGAAGTTCAGAATATTTCCTGGGAGGCACTTGGCGCGTCTTGTTGCAGCACGGCGGTAGATCCCATTGACGACAAAGGCAGCTCAAATGCGGGCTGCGTGCACGGGGCTCTGATGTGATCGCGGGCTAAACAAACGCCATACCTGTTGCACAGGACACTGTCAACTACACAAAACTAGACGTGAAAGCAGGTGCTGTAGAAAAACGCACACAAAAAAAAAAACTTTTCGTGCCTAAGCCTCGAGTCGAATTCTAACCAGGGCCTGCGAAAACCGAGCAGCTTCGTTTTCCGATGCGTCAGACCCACTCGGGCACCAGTCGGTGATACGTGTTCTAATTTACATGTAGCTCTAATACACGAAAGAACAGCACACGTCAAAAACAGCATGCGCCAGATCAGCGCACAAAAAACAGCATAGCGACAAAACAGCACAGGGAAAAAACGGCACAGCGACAAACCAGCATATGTGCATTGCCACCATCGTCGCATTCAGGAGACCGATGAGCCAAGAGAAGGAAGGTCTTTTCTATATAGCCAACGGAAACTTTATAGCAACAGCCAAACAGGAGGTGAGAAGGCGACCAAAGCGGTGCAACGAGTCGCTGCAGCGTAACTACAAAGGACAAGCGCTATCGCGCTTCATGCAGCGAGGGACTCTGGGAGAGCTGTCCAGCAAGAAAAAGAAATCTGCAGCACGTAACACGACAAAAAGAGCCGATGGAAACCCCAAGCGCCAGTTTATCTAAGAAAAGCACCCGGGTGGTGGCGGCTCCTCCAAGTCTCGGAAAGCAGACATGGAGACCATGGGGGCTTTGAGTAAGAAGGTGCATGTTGAGGGAGCCCTTAATATTGTCCAATGCCTGAGAATGGCGACTATCATGTATCGACCCGTCCTGACTTCCTTAAGACTTTTCTGCAATGCATTTCGTGCTGACAACTGGTCTCGACGACAAGATAGACTGGAATATTTCCCACCCGTTTTTTTTTCTCTGCTTTTTTGTTCATAGACACTTGTCCGGAGTGGTTGCGAGTGGATGGTCTGCAGAATGATGCCATTCATGACCAGGTCATCTCGAGGGACCTGGGAGAGACTGGAATGAAGAGGTGGAGAATGGTGGGCGTTGAAGCTGTTGTAATTTCTAATTATATGCCTCACCCAACCTGCCACACTAATTTTAAACTTCTTTTTTTTTACTTTTGGGCAAGGTGGCAGGAACAACACGTTTGCTTTTTCCGCGTTCATTGATTTGCAAACAGCGCAACAGAAAAAATATCGTCATTATTGACGCCCATCTTAACGCCCGACAATACTGGGGTCGCCCGCGCCGCGAAGAAGCGATCACCGGCCCGCTGCTTCAGAAAGAGGCCGCGTGGCGCCGCCATCGTTACCTGCAACGACCGAATGCCTGCCGGTGATGTAGACCCGACGGGGCAGACAATGCACCGGAACAATATTTTTATATCTTTTTTTTTCAGACCTGGTTTGACAAACTCAATATGGTGGTGAGCTGGAGCCAAATGCGTTTCCGAAAATCCCCCCGTTAGGCGCCTTTTTCCATTCACGCGGGGCGGCTGCAGCGGAGGAGAAAAACAAGCAGCTGGAGGCACCAAGCCTTTGGCGTGATGATCCGGGCTCTCGATCAAACTAGAGCAGCACATTGTTCGACGACAGTTTCGAGACGCTGGCATCACAATAAGAACCAGAGAAGGGGGAGGTA